>NW_027139304.1:0-145856 GCF_035084215.1 Heptranchias perlo | reverse complement strand
TCATCACCCCCACCCCACCCGACTCATCACCCCCACCCCCCCGACTCATCACCCCCCACCTCTCCCCAAACCCCCCGACTCATCACCCCCACCCCCCCGACTAATCACCCCACCCCGACCCGACTAATCACCCCACACCCCCCCCGACTCATCACCCCACCCCCCCCCCGACTCATCACCCCCACCCCCCCCGACTCATCACCCCACCCCCCCCGACTCATCACCCCACCCCCCCGACTCATCACACCACCCCCCCGACTCATCACCCCACGACTCATCCCCCCCACCTCTCCCCAAACCCCCAGACTCATCACCCCCACCCCCCCGACTAATCACCCCACCCCGACCCGACTCATCACCCCCACCCCCCCCGACTCATCACCCCCACCCCCCGACTCATCACCCCCCCCCCGACTCATCACCCCACCCGACCCGACTCATCACCCCCACCCCCCCGACTCATCACCCCACCCCCCCGACTCATCACCCCCACCCCCCACGACTCATCACCCCCCACCTCTCCCAAACCCCCGACTCATCACCCCCACCCCCCGACTCATCACCCCACCCCGACCCGACTCATCACCCCACCCCCCGACTCTCACCCCACCCCCCCGACTCATCACCCCACCCCCCAGACTCATCACCCCCACCCCCCACGACTCATCACCCCCCACCTCTCCCCAAACCCCCCGACTCATCACCCCACCCCCCCGACTAATCACCCAGCCCGACCCGACTCATCACCCCACCCACCCCGATCATCACCCCACCCCCCGACTCATCACCCCCACCACCCCGACTCATCACCCCCCCCGACTCATCCCCCCCCCGACTCATCACCCCACCCCGACCCGACCTCATCACCCCCACCCCCCCCGACTCATCACCCCCACCTCTCCCAAACCCCCCGACTCATCACCCCCACCCCCCCGACTAATCACCCCAGCCCGACCCGACTCATCACCCCCACCCCACCCCGACTCATCACCCCCACCACCCCGACTCATCACCCCACCCCCCCCGACTCATCACCCACCCCCCGACTCATCACCCCACCCCGACCCGACTCATCACCCCACCCCCCCGACTCATCACCCCCCGACTCATCACCCCCCACCTCTCCCCAAACCCCCCGACTCATCACCCCCCCCCGACTCATCACCCCACCCCACCCCGACTCATCACCCCCACCCCCCCCCGACTCATCACCCCCACCCCCCGACTAATCACCCACCACCCCGACTCATCACCCCCACCCCACCCTGACTCATCACCCCCACCCCCCCCCGACTCATCACCCCCCCCGACTCATCACCCCCACCCCCCCCCCGACTCATCACCCCCACCCCCCCCCAACTCATCACCCCACCCCGACCCGACTCATCACCCCCACCCCCCCCCCCCGACTCATCACCCCACCACCCCCGACTCATCACCCCACCCCGACCCGACTCATCACCCCCACCCCCCCCCGACTCATCACCCCCACACCCCCTGACTCATCACCCCACCCCGACCCGACTCATCACCCCCACCCCCCCGACTCATCACTCCCACCCCCACCGACTCATCACCCCACCCCAACTCATCACCCCCACCCCCCCCGACTCATCACCCCCACCCCCCCGACTCATCACCCCCCGACTCATCACCCCCCCGACTCATCACCCCCCACCTCTCCCCAACCACCCCGACTCATCACCCCCCACCTCTCCCCAACCCCCCCGACTCATCACCCCCACCCCCCCGACTCATCACCCCACCCCGACTCATCACCCACCCCCCCGACTCATCACCCCACCCCGACCCGACTCATCACCCCCACCCCCACCGACTCATCACCCCACCCCCCCGACTCATCACCCCACCCCCCCCGACTCATCACCCCCACCCCCCCGACTCATCACCCCACCCCCCCCCCGACTCATCACCCCACCCCCCCCCGACTCATCACCCCACCCCGACTCATCACCCCCACTCCCCCCGACTCATCACCCCACCCCCCCCGACTCATCACCCACCCCCCCGACTCATCACCCCACCCCGACCCGACTCATCACCCCCACCCCGACCCGACTCATCACCCCCACCCCCCCCGACTCATCACCCCACCCCCCCCGACTCATCACCCCCACGACTCATCACCCCCACCTCTCCCCAAACCCCCCGACTCATCACCCCCACCCCCCCGACTAATCACCCCACCCCGACCCGGCTCATCACCCCCACCCCCCGACTCATCACCCCACCCCCCCGACTCATCACCCCCCCCGACTCATCACCCACCCCGACCCGACTCATCACCCCCACCCCCCCCGACTCATCACCCCCACGACTCATCACCCCCCACCTCTCCCCAAACCCCCCGAATCATCACCCCCACCCCCCCGACTAATCACCCCACCCCGACCCGACTCATCACCCCCACCCCACCCCGACTCATCACCCCCACCACCCCCGACTCATCACCCCCCCCGACTCATCACCCCCCCCCGACTCATCACCCCACCCGACCCGACTCATCACCTCCCCACCCCGACTCATCACCCCCACCCCCCCGACTCATCACCCCCCACCCCCCCGACTCATCACCCCCACCCCCCCCGACTCATCACCCCACCCCGACCCGACTCATCACCCCCACCCCCCCCCCGACTCATCACCCCCACCCCCCCCGACTCATCACCCCCCCCGACTCATCACCCCACCCCGACCTGACTCATCACCCCCACCCCCCCCGACTCATCACCCCCACCCCCCCCGACTCATCACCCCCACCCCCCCCGACTCATCACCCCCCCGACTCATCACCCCCCACCTCTCCCCAAACCCCCCGACTCATCACCCCCACCCCCCCGACTAATCACCCCACCCCGACCCGACTCATCACCCCCACCCCACCCCGACTCATCACCCCCACCCCCCCCCGACTCATCACCCCCCACCCCCCCGACTAATCACCCCACCACCCCTGACTCATCACCCCCACCCCACCCCGACTCATCACCCCCACCCCCCCCCGACTCATCACCCCCCCCAACTCATCACCCCACCCCGACCCGACTCATCACCCCCACACCCCCTGACTCATCACCCCACCCCGACCCGACTCATCACCCCCACCCCCCGACTCATCACTCCCACCCCCCCGACTCATCACTCCCACCCCCACCGACTCATCACCCCCACCCCCCGACTCATCACCCCACCCCAACTCATCACCCCCACCCCCCCCCGACTCATCACCCCACCCCCCCCGACTCATCACCCCCACCCGACTCATCACCCCCCGACTCATCACCCCGACTCTCCCCACCTCTCCCAACCCCCCGACTCATCACCCCCCCACCCCGACTCATCACCCCACCCCCCCCGACTCATCACCCACCCCGACTCATCACCCCACCCGACTCATCACCCCACCCCCCCCGACTCATCAACCCCACCCCCCCCGACTCATCAACCCCACCCCCCCCGACTCATCACCCCACCCCGACCCGACTCATCACCCCCACCCCCCACCGACTCATCACCCCACCCCCCGACTCATCACCCCCACCCCCCCGACTCATCACCCCCACCCCCCCGACTCATCACCCCACCCCCCCCTCCCGACTCATCACCCCCACCCCCCCGACTCATCACCCCACCCCCCCCGACTCATCACCCCCACCCCTCCCGACTCATCACCCCCACCCCCCCGACTCATCACCCCACCCCGACTCATCACCCCCACCCCCCCCGACTCATCACCCCACCCCGACTCATCACCCCCACCCCCCCCGACTCATCACCCCACCCCGACTCATCACCCCCACCCCCCCCGACTCATCACCCCACCCCGACTCATCACCCCACCCCCCCGACTCATCACCCCCACCCCCCCGACTCATCACCCCACCCCCCCCGACTCATCACCCCCACCCCCCCGACTCATCACCCCACCCCGACTCATCACCCCACCCCGACTCATCACCCCACCCCCCCTACTCATCACCCCCACCCCCCACGACTCATCACCCCCACCCCCCCCCGACTCTTCACCCCACCCCCCCCCGACTCATCACCCCACCCCCCCACGACTCATCACCCCCACCCCCCCGACTCATCACCCCCACCCCGACCCGACTCATCACCCCCACCCCCCCCCGACTCATCACCCCAACCCAGCCCGACTCATCACCCCCACCCCCCCCCCGACTCATCACCCCCACCCCCCCCCCGACTCATCACCCCACCCTGACCCGACTCATCACCCCCACCCCCCCCCGACTCATCACCCCACCCCGACCCGACTCATCACCCCCACCCTGACTCATCACCCCCACCCCCCCGACTCATCACCCCCACCCCCCCCGACTCATCACCCCCACCCCCCCCGACTCATCACCCCCACCCCCCCCGACTCATCACCCCACCCCCCCCGACTCATCACCCCCACCCCCCCCGACTCATCACCCCCACCCCCCGACTCATCACCCCCACCCCCCCCGACTCATCACCCCACCCCCCCCCACGACTCATCACCCCACCCCGACCCGACTCATCACCCCACCCCCCCCCGACTCATCACCCCACTCCGACCCGACTCATCACCCCCACCCTGACTCATCACCCCCACCCCCCACGACTCATCACCCCACCCCACCCCCACCCCCCACGACTCATCACCCCCACCCCCCCGACTCATCACCCCACCCCCCCGACTCATCACCCCCACCCCCCCGACTCATCACCCCCACCCCCCCCCCGACTCATCACCCCACACCCCTGACTCATCACCCCCACCCCCCCCGACTCATCACCCCACCCCCCCGACTCATCACCCCACCCCCCCCGACTCATCACCCCACCCCCCCCGACTCATCACCCCCACCCCCCCCGACTCATCACCCCCACCCCCCCCGACTCATCACCCCCACCCCCCTGACTCATCACCCCCACCCCCCCGACTCATCACCCCCACCCCCCGACTCATCACCCCCACCCCCCCCCGACTCATCACCCCACCCCGACCCGACTCATCACCCCCCCGACTCATCACCCCCACCCCCCGACTCATCACCCCCACCCCCCCCGACTCATCACCCCACCCCGACCCGACTCATCACCCCACCCCCCCGACTCACCCCCCACCCCCCCCGACTCATCACCCCCAACCCCCCCCGACTCATCACCCCCACCCCCCCCCGACTCATCACCCCCACCCCGACCCGACTCATCACCCCCACCCCCCCCGACTCATCACCCCCACCCCGACCCGACTCATCACCCCCACCCCGACCCGACTCATCACCCCCACCCCCCCCGACTCACCCCCCCACCCCCCTCGACTCACCCCCCCACCCCCCCGACTCATCACCCCACCCCCCCGACTCATCACCCCACCCCCCCCGACTCATCACCCCACCCCCCCCCGACTCATCACCCCACCCCCCCCGACTCATCATCCCCCCCCCGACCTGACTCATCACCCCCTCCCCCAACCTGACTCATCACCCCCCCCCACCAACTCGTCACCCCTCCCGACTCATCACCCCCCCTCCTGACTCATCACCTCCCCCCACCGACTCGTCACCCCACCCCCCCTGACTCGTCACCCCCCACCACCTCTCTTCCCCCGCCCCCCACCCCGGCTCACACCTGTGGTGAGAGGGAGAATCAGGGATCAGGTGGAGAGAGGGAGAAAATCGGGACTCAGGTGGAAGAGAATCAGGAATCAGTTTGAGAGAGATAGTTTCAGGAAATGTTCAGAGAGCTAGAGAGTCAGGGAATAGCTGGGGAGAGAGAGAGAATTGGGAATCAGATTGGGAGATAAACAGAATTGGGAATTCGATGGAGAGGAAGAGAATCAGGAAACGTGGGGAGTGAGAGAAACAGGAAACAGGAAAAGAGAATTGAGAATCAGTGGGGAAAGAAATGAAATTAGGAAAGGTGGGCCGCCAGCGAGCACCGTGGGGTCGCCAGCGAGCACCGTGGGGTCGCCAGCGAGCACCGTGGGGTCGCCAGCGAGCACCGTGGGGCCGCCAGCGAGCACCGTGGGGCCGCCAGCGAGCACCGTGGGGTCGCCAGCGAGCACCGTGGGCCGAACTTATTGTCCATCCCAGGTTGCACTGAGAAGGAGCTGATGGGCGTTCTTCAAGAAGTGAGCATTTTTACAACTGAGTGGCTTGCTCGAACAGCTCAAAGAGCATTAACAGTCACATAGCGTGGGGCTGGAGTCACCTGTAGGCCAGTCTAGGGAGGGATAGCAGGTTCCCTTCATGCAGGGCATTCATGAACCAGTTGGTTGAACCAGTTGGGTTTCATCAACAATTCAGCCACTTTCATGGTCATTTATTTCTGGCGCGAGCCCAGGTTATTGAAATCAATCTCACAACGTCCCACGGCAGGGTTCGAACTCCCCATCACTGGGATCAGAAACATTGCAACATCGTAAGTGAGAGAAGGAGTGTCTGCTCGCATCAATGGGCTCGGCAGCGATGGGGATGGCATCGTGCAGATTACGGGCAGCCACAAGTACCCGGGCTGGGCTTCAGTCATGGCAGGGGTGGCAGCAGCTGGTGGGAGTGATGGAAGGTACAAGAGGCGGTGACGAGGAGAGGGTAGATGCCATGAGCAGCTCCGAGGTGGGTGGAGCTGTAAACAACACCACAATGCCATCTATCTTAGAATCGGAGAAGGGACATCTCAGAGGGGCTCGTAAACATCACTAAATATGTAATTTTTATGAATGACCCTGTCCGTGGTGGCGTGACCCTGCCCTGCGTGGCGTGACCCTGTCCGTGCGTGGCGTGACCCTGCCCGCGGGCGGCGTGACCCTGTCTGCGGGCGGCGTGACCCTGCCCGTGCGTGGCGTGACCCTGTCCGGCGGGCGGCGTGACCCTGTCCGTGCGTGGCGTGACCCTGTCTGCGGGCGGCGTGACCCTGTCCGCGGGCGGCGTGACCCTGCCCGTGCGTGGCGTGACCCTGTCGCGCGGCGGCGTGACCCTGCCCGTGCGTGGCGTGTGGTTATGGTGCCCAGACTTGAAAGGGCTCGATCCACTGGTGATCCGGGGACTGGTGTGAACAGCGACAGCCATAAGTAGGAATTGTCTTTCCCTCTGGGCCTAAGACTGTGGATTTACCTGTCCTGGCCAAGCCCACCCACTCACCAGCCGTCCCAGCCAAGCCCACCCACCCACTCACTGGCCGTCCCGGCCAAGCCCCACCCACCCACTCACTGGCCGTCCCGGCCAAGCCACCCACCCACTCACTGGCCGTCCCGGCCAAGCCCACCCACCCACTCACTGGCCGTCCGGCCAAGCCCACCCACTCACTCACTGGCCGTCCCGGCCAAGCCCACCCACTCACTCACTGGCCGTCCCGCCAAGCCCACCCACCCACTCACTGCCGTCCCGGCCAAGCCCACCCACTCACTCACTGGCCGTCCAGGCCCAAGCCCTCCACCTCACTGGCCGTCCGGCAAGCCCACCCACCCACTCACCGGCCGTCCCGGCAAGCCCACCCACCGACCCACTCACCGGCCGTCCCGGCCAAGCCCACCCACCCACTCACAAGCCGTCCGGCCAAGCCCACCCACCCACTCACTAGCCGTCCCGGCCAAGCCCACCCACCCACTCGCCGTCCGGCCAAGCCCACCCACCCACTCACTGCCGTCCCGGCCAAGCCCACCCACTCACTAGCCGTCCCGGCCAAGCCCACCCACCCACTCACGCCGTCCCGGCCAGCCACCACCCACTCACCAGCCGTCCGGCCAAGCCACCCACCCACTCACCAGCCGTCCGGCCAAGCCACCCACCCACTCACCAGCCGTCCCGGCCAAGCCCACCCACCCACTCACCAGCCGTCCGCCAAGCCCACCCACCCACTCACCAGCCGTCCGGCCAAGCCCACCCACCCACTCACCAGCCGTCCCGGCCAAGCCCACCCACCCACTCACCAGCCGTCCCGGCCAAGCCCACCCACCCACTCACTAGCCGTCCCGGCCAAGCCCACCCACTCACTAGCCGTCCCGGCCAAGCCCACCCACCCACTCACTAGCCGTCCCGGCCAAGCCCACCCACTCACTAGCCGTCCCGGCCAAGCCCACCACTCACAAGCTGTCTGCCTTCTTACCAAGAGGGATTCTGGGCATTCTGGCTGTCCACAAAATAGATACATTCCTTTTTCCTGAGGTTTTTGTGAATCCATTTTCTGAATTGATCCTGAAGCAAAAAAATAAGTTTTAAAAGGTCACTAATCATAGACTCAGAATCGCAGGGACACAGGAACATAGGAACAGGAGTAACGGAGCCTTGCTGCAGACAGCTGAAAGAGCCTGCGAGTGGGAAAATGTACTAGACGTTGCCAAAGGTACTGACTGTGTAGTGCAACTATGTGTGGTGTGAATTAAAAGGAAATTATTTAAAATACAAATGGTTCACGGGTTATTGTGTGTTGTACAAAAAAGTTACGAGGTGGTAGAACATTTTAAATACCTCGATTAGATCACCCCTTAATCTTCTATACTCAAGGGAACACATGCCTGGTCGATGAAACCTGTCCTCATAATTTAACCCTTTTAGTCCCGGTATCATTCTGGTGAATCTGCACTGCACCCCCTCCAAGACCAATCTATCCTTCCTGAGGTGCGGTGTGTTCATTGTATGATTTATATCAATTATTCAGGCGGTGGGTATCAATTGGGGACTCTCTTCTATCCATTTATATGAGAGCTGATCGTGGTTGTGGAGGGTGTAATGTGGATCTCTGTGAATAAAGGCTTGGAAGTAACTGAAGACCAGGCTCTCGTGTTCTATCCCTCACCACCCGGCTAAACAATTTATAACATGGTGCCCAGAACTGAACCCAGTCTCCAGATGTGGTCTAACCAGAGCTCTGTACAGCTGGAACATCACTTCCACCCCTCTGTATTCCACTGTTTTCTCCACTCACTGAATCTCTCAATGTTCCTTTGCAACTTTCTGCTCCCATCGACACTATTCACTGTTCCGCCTAACTTAGTGTCGTCAGCAAACTTAGATATACATGGAATTGCATCGAATTTACAGCACAGAAACAGGCTATTTGGCCCAACAGGTCTGTGCCCATGTTTATGCTTCACATGAGCCTCCTCCCTCCCTACATTATTTCACATATCCTTCTATTCCAATCTCCCTCATGTACTTGTCTAGCTTCCCCTTAGATCGATGCTATTTGCCTCAACTACTCCTTGTGGGAGCGAGTTCCACATTCTCACCACTCTCTGGGTAAAGAAGTTTCTCCTGAATTCCCGATTGGATTTATTGGTGACTATCTTATATTTATGGCCCCTAGTTCCGGTCTCCCCCACAAGTGGAAACATCTTCTCTACATCTACCCTATCAAAATTATAAAGTGTTCTATCAGGTCACCCTTCAGCCTTCCCTTTTTTAGAAAAAAGTGCCCCAGCCTGTTCAATCTTTCCTGATATACGGCTCTCTATTCCTCCATCCAAGTCATTTATAAATATAGTGAAAAGCTGAGGCCCCAGTACAGATCCCTGGGGGACACCACTAGTCACTTCCTGCCAATTTGAGTACATACCCATTATCCCGACTATCTGTCTCCTGCCTCCTAACCAATTCCCTACCCATGTCAATAGATTGCCTCCAATTCCATGCACTCTCATTTTTGTTAACAGTCTCATATCAAATGAACTCTGGAAATAAATACCATCCATAGACACTCCCTTATCTATAACGTTTGTTACCTCCTCAAAAAATTCAACTAGGTTTGTTAGATGTGACTTACCTTTTATAAATCTCTGATCAGCTCATATTTGTCTAAATGCTCAGTCACTCTGACCTTAGTGACAGATTCTAGTAACTTCCCCACAACAGACTTTAGACCAATAGGCCTATAATTTCCTAGTTTATCTCTCTTACCCTTCTTAAATAATGGAGTGACATTGGCAAGTTTCCAATCCAAGGGGACAATTCCTGAATCGAGAGTTTTGGAAGGCCGTGACTGGAGCATCTACAATTTCCTCACCTCTTTCTTTTAATACCCTGGGGTGGAAACCATCAGGACCTGGAGATTTGTCAATCTTTAATAACATTAGTTTCTCCATTTCCATGTTTTACTTATATTAAATCTAGTAAGTTCTTCCTCTTGATTTATTTAGTTTTCCTTGTATCTCTGGTACATTATCCTCATCTTCTACTGTGAAGACCAATAAAAGTAAGTATCATAATAGGTACAGCATAGAAGAGGCCATTCGGCCCATCGTGACTGTGCTGGCTCTTTGGAAGAGATGTCCAATTAATCCCACTCCCTTGCTCTTTCCCCATAGCCCTGCAATTGTTTTCCCTTCAAGTATTTATCTAATTCCCTTTGAAAGTTATTATTGAATCTGCTTCCACTGCCCTTTCAGGCAGCGCATTCCAGATCATAACTCGCTGTGAAAAAAAACGTTTCCTCATGTCGCCTCTGGTTTTTTTGCTGATCACCTTAAATCTGTGTCCTGTGGTTACTGACCCTCCTGCCAGTGGAAACAGTTTCTCCCTATTTACTCTATCAAAACCGTTCATGATTTTGAACACCTCTATCAAATCTCCTCTTAACCTTCTCTGTTCTAAGGAGAACAATCCCAGCTTCTCCAGTCTCTCCACATAACTGAAGTCCCTCATCCCTGGTACCATTCCAGTAAATCTCCTCTGCACCCTCTCTAAGGCCTTGACATCCTTCCTAAAGTGTGACCAGGACTGGACACAATACTCCAGCTGCACCTAACCAGTGATTTATAAAGGTTTAGCATAACTTCCTTGCTTTTGTACTCTATGCCTTTATTTATAAAGCCCAGGATCCCATATGTTTTTTTAACCGCTTTCTCGACCTGTCCTGCCACCTTCAAAGATTTGTGTATGTGCACCCCCAGGTCTCTCTGTTCCTGCACCCCCTTTAAAATTGTACCATTTAGTTTATATTGCCTCTCCTCATTCTTCCTACCAAAATGTATCATTTCACACTTCTCTGCGTTAAATTTCATCTGCCATGTGTCTGCCCATTTCACCAGTCTGTCTATGTCCTCCTGAAGTCTGTTATTATCCTCCTCATTGTTTACTACATTTCTGAGTTTCATGTCATCTGCAAACTTTGAAATTATACCCAAGTCGAGGTCAAAAAGAGCAGTGGCCCTAATACTGACCCCTGGGGAACACCACTGTATACTTCCCTCCAGTCTGAAAAACAACCGTTCACCATTACTCCCTGCTTTCTGTCCCATAGACAATTTTGTCTCCACACAGCCACTGTCCCTTTAATCCCATGGGCATTTTGCTAACAAGTCTATTATGTGGTACTTTATCAAATGCCTTTTGAAAGACCATTTACACAACATCAACCACACTACCCTCATCAACCCTCTCCGCTACTTCATCAAAGAACTCAAAACAAGTTAGCCAAACACGATTTTCCTTCAACAAATCCTGCTAACTTTTAATTATTAGCCCAACCTATTCCAAGTAACCTCATGGCCCGGCATATTCCTCACTCTACCATTACCAACAAGCCAGGGGGTCAACCCTGGTTCAATGAGGAGTGTAGAAGAGCATGCCAGGAGCAGCACCAGGCGTACCTAAAAATGAGGTGCCAACCTGGTGAAGCTACAACTCAGGACTACATGCATGCTAAACAGCGGAAGCAACATGCTATAGACAGAGCTAAGCGATTCCACAACCAACGGATCAGATCAAAGCTCTGCAGTCCTGCCACATCCAGTCGTTAATGGTGGTGGACAATTAAACAACTAACGGGAGGAGGAGGCTCTGTAAACATCCCCATCCTCAACGATGGTGGAGTCCAGCACGTGAGTGCAAAAGACAAGGCTGAAGCGTTTGCAACCATCTTCAGCCAGAAGTGCCGAGTGGATGATCCATCTCGGCCTCCTCCCGATATCCCCACCATCACGGAAGCCAGTCTTCAGCCAATTCAATTCACTCCACGTGATATCAAGAAACGGCTGAGTGCACTGGATACAACAAAGGCTATGGGCCCCGACAACATCCCGGCTGTAGTGCTGAAGACTTGTGCTCCAGAACTAGCTGCGCCTCGAGCCAAGCTGTTCCAGCACAGCTACAACACTGGCATCTACCCAACAATGTGGAAAATTGCCCAGGTATGTCCTGTCCACAAAAAGCAGGACAAATCCAACCTGGCCAATTACCGCCCCATCAGTCTACTCTCAATCATCAGCAAAGTGATGGAAGGTGTCGTCGACAGTGCTATCAAGCGGCAGTTACTCACCAATAACCTGCTCACCGATGCTCAGTTTGGGTTCCGCCAGGACCACTCGGCTCCAAACCTCATTACTGCCTTGGTCCAAACATGGACAAAAGAGCTGAATTCCAGAGATGAGGTGAGAGTGACTGCCCTTGACATCAAGGCAGCATTTGACCAAGTGTGGCACCAAGGAGCCCTAGTAAAATTGAAGTCAATGGGAATCAGGGGTAAAACTCTCCAATTGCTGGAGTCATACCTCGCACAAAGGAAGATGGTAGTGGTTGTTGGAGGCCAATCATCTCAGCCCCAGGACATTGCTGCAGGAGTTCCTCAGGGCAGTGTCCTCGGCCCAACCATCTTCAGCTGCTTCATCAATGACCTTTCCTCCATCATAAGGTCAGAAATGGGGATGTTCGCTGATGACTGTACAGTGTTCAGTTCCATTCGCAACCCCTCAGATAATGAAGCAGTCCGAGCCCGTACGCAGCAAGACCTGGACAACATCCAGGCTTGGGCTGATATGTGGCAAGTAACATTCGTGCCAGACAAGTGCCAGGCAATGACCATCTCCAACAAGAGAGAGTCTAACCACCTCCCCTTGACATTCAACGGCATTACCATCGCCGAATCCCCCACCATCAACATCCTGGGGGTCACCATTGACCAGAAACTTAACTGTTAGGAAGGGAGTTCCAGGATTTTGACCCAGCGGCGATGAAGGAACGGCAATATATTTCCAAGTCAGGATGGTGTGTGACTTGAGGGGAACGTGCTGTGGTGTTGTTCCCATGTGCCTGCTGCCATTGTCTGCGAGAGTGCATGCACTAATATTCTCTGCTGATGCACTGGAGACCTTGGGTGCAAGAGGTGGACAGAAGGAGGGACATTCCATATCCGCGGGGTGGGGTGGGGGCAGAGGCCCTCCAGACATAAGCCCAAAAGGCAGTGGGAGGCAGCGGGGGACGAAGTCATTGCCAGGAGCACAGCATCATGAACATGGATGCAGTGCAGGAAGAAGTTCAATGCTTTGACATGAGTGGGCAAGGTGAGTGAGGTCAACTGTCAAGTGGCGTCTCCCACCAACTGCACCACACACTACACCCCCCATCACCCACATACCAACAAACTCTTTCCATCAGTACTCAACTCTTCCAACCAGATGCTTCCTCTCACCCTTACACATTACCACTGTTTCAAGCCACCCGCCCACAACTCACAGGCCACACACACTGGCTGCTGTTCAACCATGACAGGCACACCATCGGGACACACATCCCACTTTCTTGCAGGTGAAGGTGGTCCATATCAAGATGCAGCAAGTGGCCGTGGCATTCAGCCCCTCGAGCCTGTTCCACCATTCAGTGAGATCATGGTGGACCTGTGACCTAACTCCATATAACCGCCTTAGCCCCATATCCCATAATACTCTTGGTTCACATAAATCTGTCAATCTCAGATTTAACTTTCACAAGTGAGCTAGCATCAACTGCTGTCTGCAGAAGAGCGTCCCAAAATCTCCCACCCTCTGCGTGTAGAAGCATTTCCTGACTTCACTCCTGCACGTCCTGGCTCTAAATGTTAGGCCATGTCCCCTAGTCCTAATATTCAAGTCTAGAAGACCTCCAAAAACAGTTACAAATGTCTCGGCAGCCAGGAACAATAATCCAGCCACTAACCTGTAAATCCTGAATCGTCCCTTTAAATAGCACTGATGGGGGGTCCTCCAGGCACTCTAAGACACGTTCAGATGGTCGGGGTTATGACTGCGTTGAGTTGGGCGTTAGACACCATTTTGGGACTTATCACTTTAAATCGGTGTTGCACACTGATTGAAGCCATTTTCTCCCTACTTTACATGATTCCAGCGTTCGTTATCTGCGCCTGCGCTAACTCCTATACCAAGATGGCGTCTGGCACACGTCACTCTGGAAACAAGCGTGCACATCCAAGACGCCATCTTGAATGTCGGAGAGGCCGTATCGCACTGAAATGTCTTTAAAAGTTTCCCCACCATCGACGTTAGTCTGACTGGCCTGTGGCCGGGTTTATCCCTCTCCCCTTTTTTGGACAGGGGTGTAACATTTTCTATCCTCCAGTCCTCTGACACTATCCCCATATCGACGGAGGATTGGAAAATTGTGGCCAGAGCCTCCGCAATTTCCACCCTTACTTCCCTCAGTAACCTAGGATGCATCCCATGTGGACCGGGTGACTTTTCTACTTTGAGTACTGCCCATCTTTTAAAACCTCCTTTATCTATTTTTATCCTATCCAATATCACTACTACCTCCTCCTTTACTGCTACAATGGCAGCAGCCTCTTCTCTAGTGACGAACGATGCGAAGAATTCATTTCGTGCCTCAGCCACACCCTCTGCCTCCACAAGATCATCTCCTATTTTGTCCTTAATCGGTCCCACCCTTCCTTTGACTATTTATATGTTTATAAAAGACTTTTGGGCTCCTTTTTATGTTAGCCACTAATCTATTCTCATACTCTCTCTTTGCCCCTCTTATTCCCTTTTTTAGATTTCCTCTGTACTTTCTGTATTCAGCCTGGTTCTCTACTGTATTATGAACCTTACATTCATCATAAGCCTCCTGTTTCTGTTTCATTTTAATCTCTATATCTTTAGTCATCCAGGGAGCTCGAGCTTTGGATGCCCTTCCTTTCCCCCTCGTGGGAATGTGTCTACTCTGTACCTGAACCATCTCCTCCTTGAAGGCCTCCCATTGTTCAATTAGCAAGTATTTAGTAAGTCTGCCATTTCCTGATTTCCAATTACAATATCACCTGAGTCTGTCTTTAAGGGGCCCACATTACTCTTCGCCACCCTCTTTCTCTTAATATATTTGTAAAAACCTTTAGTGCTGTCCTTGATATCCCTC
This sequence comes from Heptranchias perlo, assembly GCF_035084215.1. Taxonomy (NCBI): domain Eukaryota; kingdom Metazoa; phylum Chordata; class Chondrichthyes; order Hexanchiformes; family Hexanchidae; genus Heptranchias; species Heptranchias perlo. Next base: position 130,722 of record NW_027139304.1, on the reverse strand, counting down.
ACAAGCTTTTTCTCTTATTCCCTTTTTGCAGTTCTTACCACTTTCTTCGTTTCACTTTGCTGTTCTTTATCTCTCTCCCAATCCATGGGATCTCTACTGTTCTTTGCCTTTGTATAAACCCTTTCTTTTAGTTTTATACTATCTCATTTCCCTTGTTGACCGAGGTTGTTTAATTACACTGGTAGAGCTCTTGCCCTTTAAGGCCATGTACGGGTCTTGTATTCTACCAAATGCTCTTTGAACAACTCCCCCTGTTTGTCTGTAGTTTTATCCGTTAATCGTGGAATGTTTATCTCCCAGGTATGGCCAGTTTGCAGCCAGGTCTCAGTGATGGGGACCAGGTCATACCCTTTAAACTGAAAGTGAGCTTTGAATTTGCTTGTTTTATTCCTGTGCTATGTGTATTTGTGTACTGAACTTTTAATTGGGCAATAGACCCTGGCCTTTTGCCCTGATGCAGTTTTTCTCACATTTTTTAACTTATCATTGGCCTTGTTTTTTCTCACTTCTGTTGTATTTTTATCAGTTATTTTGTTATTTTTCTGATATTTGTTTCTGAACCTGAAGTATTTATATTATCTTTAACACTGTTAATGACCTGGACTTCCCCCTCATCCCTTTTACCTCCTCCACCACTTTATTGGTTGAAAGTCCAATCCACAGCCCCATTTATCTGATCCTTTCCACTGGGACACTGGTCCCATTCTGCTTCAGGTTGAGTCTGTGCCAACAGTACAGCTCCTTCCTGTCCTAATACTAGTGCCAGTGTCCCATGTCTGGGGGCCTCCTCCTTCCCACACATTCACCCTCCTGATCTGTCCCTGTGCCAATTAGCACGTGGCTCGGGTAGTAATCCTGAGATTACCACCTGTGAGATCCCAGGCGCTAAATTGGACCATGTGGCGCCCATTGTTTCGGCGCCACACGGCCTCTCTGACATCCAAGATGGCGTCTTGAACGCGCACGCTGTATCCTGCGTGATGTGCGCTGTACGCCACTTTGGTATAGGAGTTAGCGCAGGCGCAGATAATGAACGCTGGAATCATGTAAAGTCGGGAGAAAATGGCTTCAATCAGTGTGCAACACCGATTTAAAGTGATAGACACCATTTTGGGACTTAATGTTCAACTCAACGCACAGTCTTAACCCCGACCATCTGAACGTGTCTTAGAGTGCCTGGAGGACCCCCCACCGGTGCTATTTAAAGGGACCATGCAGGATTTACAGATTAGTGGCTGGATTATTGCTTCTGGCTGCCGAGACATTTGTAACTGTTTTTGGAGGTTTCCTAGACTTGAATACTAGGACGTGGGGACATAGCCTAACATTTAGAGCCAGGACGTGTAGGAGTGAAGTTAGGAAATGCTTCTACAGGCAAAGGGTGGGAGATGTTTGGAATGCTCTTCTGCAGGCGGCAGTTGATGCTCGCTCAATTGTAAATGTTAAATCTGAGATTGATAGATTTCTGTGAACCAAGGGTATTATGGGATATGGGACTTAGGCGGGTATATGGAGTTAGGTCACAGGTCCACCATGATCTCACTGAATGGTGGAACAGGCTCGAGGGGCTGAATGCCACTGCCACTTGCTGCCTTTTGATAAGCGCCACCTTCTCCTGCAAGAAAGCTGGACGTGTGCCTGAGTGATGTGCCTGTTATGGTTGAACAGCTGCCAGTGTGTGTGGCCTGTGAGTTGTGGGTGGGCGGCTTGCCACAATGGTAATGTGAAAGGGTGAGAGGAAGCATCTGATTGGAAGAGTTGAGTACTGATGGAAAGAGTTTATTGGTATGTGGGTGATGGGGGGTGTAGTGTGTGGTGCAGTTGGTAGGAGATGCCACTTGACAGTTGACCTCACTCACCTTGGCCACTCATGTCAAAGCAATGAACTTCTTCCTGCACTGCATCCATGTTAGAATCATAGAATCATAGAAGTTACAACATGGAAACAGGCCCTTCGGCCCAACATGTCCATGTCGCCCAGTTTATACCACTAAGTTAGTCCCAATTTCCTGCACTTGGCCCATATCCCTCTATACACATCTTACCCATGTAAATGTTCATGATGCTGTGCGCCTGACATTGACTTCGTCCCCCGCTGCCTCCCACTGCCTTTTGGGCATATGTCTGGAGGGCCTCTTGCCCCCCCCCCCCTCCCCCCACCCTGCTGCCGTGGATATAGGATGTCCCTCCTCCTGTCTACCTCTTGCACCAAGGCCTCTAGTGGATCAGCAGAGAACCTTGGTGCATGCACTCTCACAGGCCTGGTACAAACTCAGATCGGCAGATTGGTGAGGTCTGGTGTGCAGATTGGAGGATGTGGGATTTAGTAGTGCGCAACCTTTATTCAATGTTTTAACATAACTCATCAGTGTGTAAACATAGGGATGGGAGCTGCACCTGTGTTTTACGTGTGCGATGTCTGATCTCCGTTCAGACTCCATGCCGACCCGTATCGTATATTTTGCAAATAAGAGGAGCCGGCTGCCTTTAAGAGGTGCGAGGCACTCGCACGATATTGGGGGCCTCCTGCTGGTGAGCAGCCACACAACAGCGCAGTCAGATAAACCACCTGGCAGCATGAGTCTCACGTGCTGCCTGCATCTCAACGAGCAGGTGTGGGTTAATTGCACACCATGACCCCCGCACCCAGATTCAGGGGTTATCGAATTTAACCCCCTATATCTATTACATCTTTGAGTAAAGATTCCATTATCTTTCCTACTACTGACATTAAGCTAATTGGTCCATAGTTCCTTGGATTTATTCCATCTCCCTTTTTAAATACAGGAATCACATTAACTATCCGCCAGTCCTCTGGCACCATTCCCTTTTCCAATGAATGTTTATATATATGTAATAGTGCCTCTGCTATCTCTTCCCAAACTTCTTTTAATATTCGAGGATGCAATCGATCCGGACCAGGGGTTTTATCCTCTCTAAGTTTGATTAGTTTATTCATTATCTCCCCCCTTTCTATCTTAAATGTCTTTTTACCTTTTTTGTTCTTTTCTTCTAATCTCCTGCCCACCTCGTTAGTCTCTCTGGTAAATACTGAGGCAAAGTAACTTCAATATTTCTTTCCCTAATTCCATTCTCATCCCCTCAAAATTAACTTTTTTCCCGTCTTTTACTTTGGTCTTTGTCTTTCTTATTTCTTTCTCAATCATTATTTTAAACCTTATTATGTTGTGATCGCTATTGCCTAGATGTCCCCTACGCTTACTTCTCTGGTTCATTTATTATTTATTCGTTCATGGGATGTGGGCGTCGCTGGCGAGGCCGGCATTTATTGCCCATCCCTAATTGCCCTTGAGAAGGTGGTGGTGAGCCGCCTTCTTGAACTGCTGCAGTCCGTGTGGTGAAGGTTCTCCCACAGTGCTGTTAGGAAGGGAGTTCCAGGATTTTGACCCAGCGACGATGAAGGAATGACGATATATTTCCAAGTCAGGATGGTGTGTGACTTGGAGGGGAACGTGCAGGTGGTGTTGTTCCCATGCGCCTGCTGCCCTTGTCCTTCTAGGTGGTAGAGGTCGCGGGTTTGGGAGGTGCTGTCGAAGAAGCCTTGGCGAGTTGCTGCAGTGCATCCTGTGGATGGTGCACACTGCAGCAACGGTGCGCCGGGGGTGAAGGGAGTGAATGTTTAGGGTGTTGGATGGGGTGCCACTCAAGCGGGCTGCCGTTGGATGGTGTCGAGCTTCTTGAGTGTTGTTGGAACTGCACTCATCCAGGCAATTGGAGAGTATTCCATCACACTCCTGACTTGTGCCTTGTAGATGGTGGAAAGGCTTTGGGGAGTCAGGAGGTGAGTCACTCGCTGCAGAATACCCAGCCTCTGACCTGATCTTGTAGCCACAGTATTTATGTGGCTGGTCCAGTTAAATTTCTGGTCAATGGTGATCCCCAGGATGTTGATGGTGGGGGATTCGGCGATGGTAATGCCGTTGAATGTCAAGGGGAGGTGGTTAGACTCTCTCTTGTTGGAGATAGAACCGCAGAAAAGAGACAGCACAGATGGGGGCCATTCGGCCCATCGTGTCTGTGCCGGCTCGAAGAACAACCAGATGCCCATTCCAATCCCACCTTCCAGCACCCGGTCCGTAGCCCTGCAGCTTACAGCACTTTAGGTGCAGGTCCAGATATTTTTTAAGAGTTGTGGTCCCTGCCTCTACCACCAATTCGGGCAGCGAATTCCATACACCCACCACCCTCTGGGTAAAAGAAGTTTTTCCTCATGTCCCCTCTAATCCTTCCGCCAATCAGCTTAAATCTATGTCCTCTAGTTCTTGAACTCTCCGCTAGGGGAAACAGGTACTTCCTGTCTACTCTATCTGGGCCCCTCAGAATTTTGTACACCTCAATCAAGTCTCCCCTCAGCCTCCTCTGCTCCAAGGAAAACAACCCCAGCCTATCCAATCTCTCCTTGTAGCTGCAATTTTCAAGCCCTGGCAACATTCTTGTAAATCTTGCCTGCACTCTCTCCAGAGCAATTACGTCCTTCCTGTAATGTGGTGACCAGAACTGCGCACAATACTCCAGCTGTGGCCTTACCAGCGTTTTATACAGTTCCATCATTACATCCCTGCTTTTGTATTCTATACCTCGGCTAATAACGGAGAGCATTCCGTATACCTTCTTCACAACCTTATCTACCTGTACTGCCACCTTCAGGGACCTGTGCACATGCACTCCAAGGTCTCTCACTTCCTCTACCCCTCTCAATATATTCCCGTTTACTGCGTATTCCCTTTTACTGTTTTTCCTCCCTAAGTGCATTACCTCACACTTCTCTGGGTTGAACTGCATTTGCCACTTTTCTGCCCACTCCACCAACCCATTGATATCTTCTTGGAGTCTACAGCTATCCTCTTCACTATCGACTACACGGCCAATTTTTGTGTCATCTGCAAATGCCCCCAATTCATTAATATATACCACAAACAGCAAGGGACCCAGCACTGAGTCCTGTGGCACACCACTGGAAACGGATTTTCATTCGCAAAGGGATGGTCATTGCCTGGCACTTGTCTGGTGCGAATGTTACTTGCCACTTATCAGCCCAAGCCTGGATGTTGTCCAGGTCTTGCTGCATGCAGGCTCGGACTGCTTCGTTATCTGAGGGGTTGCGAATGGAACTGAACACTGTGCAGTCATCAGCGAACATCCCCATTTCTGACCTTATGATGGAGGGAAGGTCATTGATGAAGCAGCTGAAGATGGTTGGGCCTAAGACACTGCCCTGAGGAACTCCTGGGGCTGAGATGATTGGCCTCCAACAACCACTACCATCTACCAGGGGGAAGGAGGTGATACATTTTAAAAATAAAGCAAATAAAAACCAAACAGACTAAAAAGTAACTATCTATAAATAAATAGATTATTTAGTGGAGAGAAACGGTGCTGAGTGCCAGGGATGGAGCCCATTCGCCATTCACTAAAAACAGAGAGAATGAGATAACAGTGAGGTCACTGTGAACAGAGAGGAGGAGCTCTGAGAGACTCGGAATAAAAGGTTAATCAGGGTAAGTAAACAGTCAATAAATCAATAATAATCGAGTACCTAAAGAGGGTTAGGGATAAAAAGGTTTTTAAATATAATGGATGGCAGCTGAGATCCATTGCCTGCAATTCCTGGGCCATGTGAGAACTCCAGGACGCTTCGTGTATCCTGGAGGGCCACATGTGCAGGAAATGCCTCCAGTTGCTCGACCTCAAGCTGAGGGTTTCTGAGCTCGAGGGGCAGCTGGAGTCACTGCAGAGCATAAAGGAGGCTGAAGGTTTCCTGGATCGTACATTCCACAGCCATAGAGAGTTCAGGACAGCAAGTGGGCGGCCATCCGAAAGGGTAAGAAGAGGCTGGCAGTGCAGGAATCTTCTGGGTGTGTGGCACACTCAAACCGGTATTCAGCATTGAATACCAGTGAGGGTGATGACACCTCGAAGGAATGCAGTCCTGAGCATGGCAACATGGGGCAAAGGACTGCACAGCAGGGCACAGTGAAGTGTAGAAATGCAGTAGTCATAGGGGTTCGATAGTCAGGAGAACAGACAGGTGTTTCTGTGACCGTTGACGTGAATCCTGCATGGTGTGCTGCCTCCCTGGTGCCAGGGTAAAGGATATCACGGAGAGGGTGCAGAACATTCTGTGGGGGGAAGGGGAACAGCCAGAACTCGTGGTCCATGTGGGAACCGACGACATAGGGAAGAAAAGGGATAAGGTTCTGTGGTCAGAGTTTCAGGAGCTAGGGAAGAAGTTAAAAAGCAGGACCTCAAAGGTAGTAATCTCTGGATTACTCCCAGTGCCATGCGCTAGTGAATATAGATGTAGGAAGATAAGGCAGGTTAATGCGTGGCTAGAGACATGGTGCAGGAGGAAGGGCTTCAGATTCCTGGGGCACTGGGACCAGTTCTGGGGCAGGAGGGACCTGTTCAAGATGGACGGGTTGCACCTCAACAGAGCTGGGACCAATGTCCTCACGGGGAGGATCACTAGTGCTGTGGGGGAGGGTTTAAACTAATTTGGCAGGGGGATGGGCCTTAGATTAGAAAGGAGAAACAAGGGGCACAAAGGATTGGGAGAGACAGACAGCACTAGAGTAAGAAATAGCACAGTATTGGATGGGATGAAACTAAGAGAGAGAATACAAGTAGGTCAAAGAGTGTTTGATGGGACAGTGTAGAGGGAGCTTTACTCTGTATCTAACCCGTGCTGTACCTGCCCTGGGAGTGTTTGATGGGACAGTGTAGAGGGAGCTTTACTCTGTATCTAACCCGTGCTGTACCTGCCCTGGGAGTGTTTGATGGGACAGTGTAGAGGGAGCTTTACTCTGTATCTAACCCGTGCTGTACCTGCCCTGGGAGTGTTTGATGGGACACTTGCTGCTTGAAATGCAATGTGTTCCAATCTCAGTGCTCCCCTTGATGATCTCACAAAAGCCAATCAAACCAGAATGCTCTTTATCTGCTCACACTCTGCCCTAGACTTTACCTGTTCCTTGACGATCACTTTTGCTGAACTGTGCCCAGTGTTGATTAAACTGGAGTTTCTTTTGATGGAACCCAGCATGTCGCTGCTGCATGTGCTTTTGCATTGATCAACGCTCTCTGTTTGGAGAGGATAGATCCTGTTGTTTTCTTGAGACGCCATGATGTTTTGCTCCTCAGAGGAAGACGTGCCTCAAACCTTTGTTGCCCTCTCACTCATCATCAGCAGCCCTTCCTGTGGGAATAGATAGGAGTTGGATCAGTTGGATAAAAACTTGAGGTAAAGGTACAGGACACCAGCAATGTGCCAATGACCAGAAACTTAACTGGACCAGCCACGTAAATACTGCGGCTGCAAGAGCAGGTCAGAGGCTGGGTGTTCTGCAGTGAGTGACTCACCTCCTGACTCCTCAAAGCCTTTCCACCATCTACAAGGCGCAAGTCAGGAGTGTGATGGAATACTCTCCACTTGCCTGGATGAGTGCAGCTCCAACAACACTCAAGAAGCTCGACACCATCCAGGACAAAGCAGCCCGCTTGATTGGTACCCCATCCACCACCCTAAACATTCACTCCCTTCACCACTGGTGCACTGTGGCTGCAGTGTGTACCATCCACAGGATGCACTGCAGCAACTCACCAAGGCTTCTTCGACAGCACCTCCCAAACCCGCGACCTCTACCACCTAGAAGGACAAGAGCAGCAGGTATATGGGAACAACACCACCTGCACGTTCCCCTCCAAGTCACACACCATCCCGACTTGGAAATATATCGCCGTTCCTTCATCGTCGCTGGGTCAAAATCCTGGAACTCCCTTCCTAACAGCACTGTGGGAGAACCTTCACCACACGGACTGCAGCGGTTCAAGAAGGCGGCTCACCACCACCTTCTCAAGGGCAATTAGGGATGGGCAATAAATGCCGGCCTCGCCAGCGACGCCCACATCCCGTGAACGAATAAAAAAAATGTTAGAACAAGATAGGAGAGACGGTGAGATCAGCGGACACCAAGGTTGGGTTTTTAAAGCCTGTCGATTGTTGGAGGAGGGGAAGATGGATGTTCGTGAGGGGTTCCACAGTCTTGGCCCTGAGAGAGAATGAGTTAGGGTAGGCGAGGGCGCAATAAATCTTGATTTGAACGCAGTGACGAGGTGGGGAGGAGGAAGAGTGTCTGGGTTGGAATATTCGTAGCTTAGGAGGGACAAGAGGAAGGTTCAGAGGAGCATTGACCGTATAAAGATAGGTGCAATAGGGACAGGAAAGCTTGCGATGGAGAGACAGAGGTTGGAGGCTATAGGCAAGAAAGAGTTCACCTGTCGGCCATTCGGGCTTTCTCTCGTACTCTATCCAGGAGTGTGACAGATGTTAGCAGGTGTGTAACTGTTAGCTGAGCGTAATTAACACAGTGAGTGAAATGGCGGATATTTATTTGTGGTGAAAAGGGTCCAAAGAAATGTTTCCTGTGTGTGTGGGGCAGTAGTTGAGGCGAATAACATAGATACATTTAAGGGGAAGCTAGATAAACACACGTGGGCGAAGGGAATGGAAGGATATGCTGATAGGGTGAGATGACGTAGGGAGGGAGGAGGCTTGTGCGGAGCATAAACACCGGCAGAGACCAGTTGGGCCGAATGGCCAGTTTCTGTGTTGTACATTCTATGTAATTCTTTGTAGATCCGGTGAGTCATCTTGGCTGCTTGTTGCCTTCAACTATTTCTTCTCCCCCAGTCCTTCTGCCAAAGTTTGGACTGTGTCTCCTAGTTCTCCTCCTCCATAGTTACTTCTGCCTACTTGAAGAAATTGTGCGATATGCATGAATTTATAAATATATAAATTGTGCTCTCCTGGCCGGCCTCCCGTCTTCCACCCTCCGTAAACTTGAGCTCATCCAAAACTCTGCCCCCGTATCCTAACTCGCACCAAGTCCTGTTCTCCCATCACCCCTGTGCTCACTGATCTACATCGGCTCCTGGTCCAGGAACATCTCGATTTTAAAATTCTCATCCTTGTTTTCAAATCTCTCGATGGCCTCACCCCTCCCTATCTCTGTAACCTCCTCCTACCCTACAACCCTCCGAGATCTCTGCCCTCCTCCAATTCTGGCCTCTTGTGCATCCCCGATTTTCATCGCCCTTCTATTGGCGGCCGTACCTTCAGCTGCCTGGGCCCTAAGCTCTCCCTAAACCTCTCCACCTCTCTACCTCTCTTTTTTTTATTCATTCACGGGATGTGGGCGTCACTGGTGAGGCCGGCATTTATTGCCCATCCCTAATTGCCCTTGAGAAGGTGGTGGTGAGCCGCCTTCTTGAACCGCTGCAGTCCGTGTGGTGACGGTTCTCCCACAGTTCTGTTAGGAAGGGAGTTCCAGGATTTTGACCCAGCGACAATGAAGGAACGGCGATATATTTCCAAGTCGGGATGGTGTGTGACCTGGAGGGGAACGTGCAGGTGGTGATGTTCCCATGTGCCTGCTGCCCTTGTCCTTCTAGGTGGTAGAGGTCATGGGTTTGGGAGGTGCTGTCGAAGAAGCCTTGGTGAGTTGCTGCAGTGCATCCTGTAGATGGTGCACACTGCAGCCACAGTGCGCCGGTGGTGAAGGAAGTGAATGTTTAGGGTGGTGGATGGGATGCCAATCAATCTCCTCCTTTAAGATGCTCCTTAAAACCCACTCTTTGACCAAGCTTTTGGTCACCTGTCCTAATATCTCCTTATGTGGCCCGGGGTCAAATTTTGTCTGATAATCGCCTGTGAAGTGCCTTTGGATGTTTTATTACATTAAAGGTGATGTATAAGTGCAAGTTGTTGTTGATTTTGGATAGTGTGTTAGGGCAATGGCAATAGGAGGCCCCTAATCTGTCCAATCAATGGAATCTGCTTCAGCAGAGCAAGGGTATTTTCCATCAGAGTTGCTGTGGAGGTATGAGTTATGTGAACCTGGGCTCCTGTCCAGGGCGGCAGTGGGTCTGTTTGGTCCCATAGCAGTCACTCACCCCTTCAAATGATGATAGCATGGTGGACTGCTGCAAAATGAAGGCATAGTCCCAGTATTTGGTTGTGAGATCATAGCCCACCCTTCAATGTGGGTTGGGGACTACAATAGCCATCAGACAACGGGGATTTAACAACAATGCAGCAGGTGAATAGCTCCATGAAAAGGCCATCTTTGGATTTTAAGCAGTCGGGAACATACCATTCCTTTGGATGGAGAAAAGGCTGCTCTCCAGACTTGTGCTTTGTGTCCTTCAACTGAAATGTACAATCCCTAATGGCGGAAGGAATTGACCTGAGGCCTTTGCTCACAGCCCACATCATCCTGTTGTCATACACATGGGTCTCCGAGACCGCCTCATCGCATCATTACCGAAGACACGTCGCAACTTTCTGAAGGCGAACTGGAATAGCTACGTGACTTTGGATGGAGTCCTGTAAACCCAGCCAACTATGACAGATTGTAGCAACCTCCTTAAGATTGACGTGAGAAAGAACATCGCTTGTAGGTATAGGAAAGACTACCCTCCCCGCTGGTGAGGCAATTGTGGAGAAATACTGGACAACAAGTACCACACTCTTGGACTCACTAAACTCTGCTGGATGAGAGCGATAAAGAATAGTCATGCAGACCCTAGATTTCACCCACGTAAGCAGGGAAGTCTGGGGACTTCTCCATGGCTTTGGTGGTGCTAACCCGCACGTCACAACTGACATCATTGGCAGCCAAATACTCCTCAATTCCAAGATCGACATAGATCGCCATCAAAAAGCAACAGCTGCTTCACGCCCTTTCTGATTGCCCACAACATCGGATTTATCAAGACCATTTACCACAGAAGTGGACAAGATTCAGGCACTTACTAAACCTGGCAAAACTGCAGGCTCCACCGCCGTCTTCCCAGAATTCCTCAAGAACCCAGGTCAACGTGCCTCAATTGGTTGGCGTGTTTCTTTACCAATGTGCCTTCCTCTGGCCAGATGTCCAGGTTATGATCATCGCCACCCTGAAACCGGGTAAAGCAACCAATAATCCAAAAAACCGATATGATTGAATCTGCCTCCACCACCCCCTCGGGCAGTGCATTCCAGCTCATAACCACTCGCTGTGTTAAAAAGTTTTTCCTCATCTCACCTTTGATTCTTTTGCCAATCACCTTAAATCTATGTCCTCTGATACTTGACCCTTCCACCAATGGGAACAGTTTCTCTCTATCTACTCTGTCTTGACCCTTCATGATTTTGAACACCTCGATCAAATCTCCTCGCAACCGTCTCTGTTCCAAGGAGAACAACCCCAGCTTCTCCAGTCTATCCACGTAATTAAAGTCCCTCATCCCTGGAATCATTCCAGTAAATCTCTTCTGCACCCTCACTTAGCCAATTTATCAAACACCTTTTGAAAGTCCATATACAACATCAACTACATTGTCCTCATCGACCTTCTCTGTTACCTCATCAAAAAACTCAATCAAGTACACGTACAAATCTTTACATTACATAGAATTTACAGCACAGAAACAGGCCATTCAGCCTAACATGTTCATGCCAGTATTTATTCACACGATCCTCCTCCCACCTTTCTTCAACTCACCCACTCACCCTATCACCATATCCTTCTATTCCTTTCTCCCTCATGTGTTTATCCAGCTTCCCTAAATGTATCTACACTATTCACCTCAACTACTCCTTGTGGGAGTGAGTTCCACATTCTCACCACTCTCTCAATTCCCCATTGGATTTATTAGTGACTATCTTATATTTATGGCCCTAGTTCTGGTCTCCCCCACAAACGGAAACATCTTCCCGACTCCTACCCTACTGAACCCCTCTTAATTGTAAACACATCTATCAGGTCACCTCTCTGCCTTCTCTTTTCCAGAGAAAAGAGTCCCAGCCTGTTCCATCTTTCCTGATAATTATATCCTCTCAGTTCTGGTATCATCCTTGAAATTTTTCTTTGCACTTTCTCAGTGCCTCTATATCCTTTCTATAATATGGAGACCAGAACTGTGCACAGTACTCCAAGAGTGGTCTAACCAAGTTTAACATAAATTATCTGCTTTTCAATTCTATTCCTCTAGAAATGAACCCCAGTGCTTGGTTTGCACTTTTTTTGGGGCTTTTTAACTTGCAACGCTACTTTTAGTGATTTGTGACTCTGTACCCTTTGCTGCTCTACCCCACTTTCCAAGCAATATGTGTTCTCCTTGCTCCCCCTACCAAAATGCTCCATCTCACATTTATTTATATTGAATTTTACACGCCCATTCTGCAAGTTTATTAATGTCTTCTTGTATTTTGTCATCGTCTTCCTCTGTGTTAACTATACCTCTCAATTTTGTGTCGTCTGCAAATTTTGAAACTGTACTTCTGATTCCCAAGTCCAAATCGTTTATTTAAATTGTGAACAACAGTGATCCCAGCACTGATCCCTGTGGAACACCACTTCCCACCTTTTGCCAATCTGAGTAACTACCTTTAACCCCTCCGCTCTGTTTTCTGTTCTGTAGCCAGCTTGCTCTCCATTCTGCTACCTGTCCCCTGACTCCACACACTCTGACCTTAGTCATGGGTCTACAATGCGGTACCTTATCAAAGGCCTTTTGTTGAAAGCATATTACATCCACTGTATTACCCGTCTACTCTTTCCGTTACTTCTTCAGAGAATTCAATAAGGTTGGTCAAGCATGACCTTCCCTTCTGAAATCCGTGCTGATTATTCTTTATTATATTTTTCATTTTTAAATATTTTCCATTACCTCTTTGAGTAAGAATTCCATTATCTTTCCTACCACCGACATTAAGCTAACTGGTCTATCCCTGGATTTGTTCTATCTTTGTCTAGTTTATCAATTATCTCCCTCCTTTCTATTTTAAATGTTTTTATATCTTTTTCGATCTCCTCTTCTAATGTCATGCCCACCTTGTTAGTCTCTCTGGTAACAAAATAACTATTTAATATTTCTCCCATTTCACTGTCATTCCCTGTGAGTTTATCTTGTGTATCCCTTAGTGGCCCTATCACTATATTCATGTTCCTTTTGTTATTTATGTGATTATTGATTACTTTTTTGTTTCTTTTTATATTGCTTGATTTTTTTCATTTCATAATTCCTTTTTGCGTTCCTCATTTTTTTGACTTCTTTCCTATCCTCTTCCTGTTCCCTTTTCTCATCCTCTCCTTTATTGACTCTGTATTTAGAGTGTGACCTTTGTCTTTAGTTTCAATTTTACCCTTATCTCTTTATTCATCCATGGTGATTCATTATTGGCTCGTTTGTTCTTGTTTTTTAGAGGAATATATTGATCACTCTGTTGGACACCGTTTTAAATATTTCCCACTGCTGTTCTATCTCTTTGTCTGTCAACATTCTTTCCTGTTTACCTTCCCTAATTCCAACCTGTTCCCCTCAAAATTAACTTTTTCCCCATCAATTACTTTGTTTTTTGTCTTACTTGTGTCTTTCTCAATCTTTATCTTAAACCTTATTATGTTGTGATCGCTATTGCCTAGATGTTCCCCTACGTTTACTTCTCTTCTCTGTTCTGGTTCATTTCCCATTACTGGATCCAGCAGTGATTCCTCTCTTGTTGGGCTTCTCACATACTGGGTAAGAAAAGAGTCCTGTACACACTGTAAAAACTCCATTCCCTTTTCCCCTTTCCCTACCTCTTGCCAGTTTATTTGAGGGTCGTTGAAATCTCCCAAGATTATTATTCAATGTCTTGTCTTTTACTCATTTCACAGATTTGCCTACATATTCCACCTTCCACTTCCCTTCCACTATTAGCTAGTCTGTATTATACCCCGATTAACATGATCGAACCCTTCTTAGCCTATATCTCAGTCCATATGGATTCTGTTTCTATCTTAATGTTACCTATGTCCCTTTTATCCCCATTATGTTGCCTCTAATTAGTACAGTTACCCCACCCCCCTCCTTCCCTATCCTTTCTCAATACGTTGTATCCTGCAATATTTAACTGCCAGTCCTGTTCTTCACACAGTCATGTTTCAGTTATCCCTACTACATCTGGTTCATCACTGAATTACTGCCTCCAGTTCCCCCATTTTGTTTCAGATGCTGTGCACATTTCTGTACAGGCAATTTAATTTGTTTTTATTCATTATTTTTAGTTTTAACAGTTATTTTATACTCATGTTCTATAACTGTATTTGTTCCCTGACCCTTTGTTACCCTTGTTCCTTACCTTGGTCTGACCTTTGCTCTCATCTCCTATATTCTTTTATTTTCAGGTTACTGTTCTTTCTAACAGCTCCCCCCGCCTCCGTCTTACGTTTAAAGTCTTATCCACAGCCCTATTTATCTTTTTTGCTCGGATGTGCAACTGAACCCTGCTATGTGAATCGTCACGGTGCAGAAACCAGGACCTGTCCTCGCACATACCTCGCCACCACTTCTCAGGAGAGAAGCAACAATAATCCGAGAATACAAACTCAGACCTGCCAATTAATGAAGATCTCCAGCTCCTGAAATGCCGCCTGAAGAGCAGGAACCCATCCTGGGTTAGAGCTCGACACTCAAAACCTCTGAACTCTCAGCTAAAGACAAATGGTGGAGAGTGTGGGAAACCAGCAGGATTGAGAGTGAGGAGCTGATCAGTGACCCTGCTTCACCGTGCCATGTAAAATATGGGTCACTGCATCCGAACTTCACAGGGCGCTGTGACCACCTGCTCCAGAAATGGGAGATGCAGGGGAGTCGGGTGTGCCCGCGTGGAGAGGCTCCAAACCACAGAGCATCTTGTGGACCATTTCCCACTGAGATCATTCCCTGTGGGAACACCTTCTGTTGGCTCTATCACCAGAGGCCATGGAGTAGACGACCAACTTGGGCACTGACATTTAATGTTGCTTTTGAAGCTGCCGTATGAAAGAAGATGTTGTGAGATTTGGTTCTAAGATTTGAGATTAGCTGCACATTGATAGAATTTCCCATTCATAAAGAAAGAATGTGGATTTATACAGAGCTCTACATATCCTCAGGATGTCACAAGCGTTTCACAGCCAATGAAGTACTTTTGAAGTGTAGCTGCTGTTATAGTGTAGGGAAATGCGGCAGCCAATTTGTGCACAGTAAGATCCCACAAATAGCAATGGTCATCTATTACAGTAATGTTGGTTGAGGGGTACATTTTGGCAAACCGTTTCCTACAAAGTAAAAATAAAATAAAAGAAGGGGGCCTCCATCACCGGGATGGAAGTGAGTCACAAGGGGAGACAATGGTTGATGCCTGACGACGGGGCTGGGATAGGCAGGTCCAAACAGTCGGCCTGAGGATCACCTCAGATTGGACATTTGGGCCTCAATACCATGAAATCGGCAAGCTGCAGTCGTCAATCAGGCCCAAAGCGAGATCGTCCAGCTCGGACGCTGGTCACAGATCTCGGGTAGGTCCCAGGGGTGGGGTGGAGGGAGATGAATGGGTGGGGGCCCAGTGCAGATGGCAGGATTGCCGTGGAGCCTGGTGGAGCAAGAACGTTCCTCCTGCTCCACATTCAGGTAAGTTTTAAAAAGGTTTACTTCGTTGGTCTTTGGCAGAGTCGAGCGGTCCCTTTAAGGACCCCTGGTTAGGTCACTGGAGAGCCTGGAAAACTAGTCACAACTTGCACCTGGTTTACGACCAGTTTCAGAGAGGGGTCCTTAAACAGGCATTGGGCCCCTCATTAGCCAGGGACACCTGAATATTGCTCGAGCCAATAAAAGGCCAGATGTATCTCAGGCTCCCTTGGGCATGCGGGTCATAGTTCACTAAATTGGTCCTCATTGACCCCATTTTGAGCCCGAGAAGTGGGTGAAATGTGGCCCAATTTTTCCCCCATACTTGCCTCATTGGCAACTCTCCCTGTTATTACCTGCATTTCCTCTGTGTGTAAAGTTCTTTCAGTGAATTCGAATAAGAAGATAGTGAATGGCAGGGGGATGGGAACCTGAGCAGGGAGACAGAGGAGGGAGAAACAAGAATAGAAACAAAAGACAGAAAGGGAAGAAGCAATAGTGGAAGGCAGAGAAAACAAGGGCGAAAAACAAATAGGGCCATGGTGCAAAATAAAACTAAGATGACTAGCAATCTTAAAAAGACAAGTCTAAAGGCATTGTGTCTTAATGCGTGAAGCATTCGCAATAAGCTAGATGAATTAACAGCGCAGAGAGATATTAACGGTTATGATATAGTTGCGATTACGGAGACATGGCTGCAGGGTGACCAAGGATGGGAACTGAACATCCAGGGGTATTCAATATTTAGGAAGGACAGGCAAAAAGGGAAAGGAGGTGGGGTAGTGTTGTTAGTAAAGGAGGAAATCAATGCAATAGTGAGGAAGGATATTGGCTCGGAAAATCACGATGTGGACTCTGTATGGGTGGAGCTAAGAAACACCAAGGGGCAGAAAACGTTGGTGGGGGTTGTCTATAGGCCCCCAAACAGTGGTGGAGATGTAGGGGAGGGCATTAAACGTGAAATTAGAGACGCATGCAAGAAGGGTACAACTATAATCATGGGTGACTTTAATCTCCATATAGATTGGTCAAACCAAATTAGCAATAACACTGTGGGGGAGGAATTCCTGGAGTGTGTACGTGATGGTTTTCTAGACCAATACGTTGAGGAACCAACTAGAGAACAGGCGATCCTAGACTGGGTATTGTGCAATGAGAAAGGATTAATTAACAATCTTGTTGTGCAGGGTCCCTTAGGGAAGAGTGACCATAACATGATAGAATTCCTCACTAATATGGAGAGTGAAGTAGTTGAATCCGAAACTAGGGTCCTGAATCTAAATAAAGGAAATTATGAAAGTATGAGGTGCGAGTTGGCTATGATAGATTGGGGAACTTTACTAAAAGGGATGACGGTGGATAGGCAATGGATAATATTTAAAGAACGTGTGCAGGAATTACAACAGTTATTCATTCCTGTCAGGCACAAAAATAAAACAGGAAAGGTGACTCAACCGTGGCTTACAAAAGAAATTAGGGATAGTGTTAGGTCCAAAGAGGAGACATATAAAATTGCAAGAAAAAGCGGCAAGCCTGAGGATTGGGAGCAGTTCAGAATTCAGCAAAGGAGGACAAAGAGATTGATTAAGAGGGGAAAAATAGAGTATGAGAGTAAACTAGCAGGGAGCATAAAAACTGACTGTAAAAGCTTCTATAAATATGTCAAGAGAAAAAGATTAGTGAAGACAAATGTAGGTCCCTTACAGTCAGAAATGGGGAAATTATAACGGGGAACAAAGAAATGGCAGAACAATTAAACACATACTTTGGTTCTGTCTTCACAAAGGAGGACACAAATAACCTCCCAGAAATGTTAGGGAACCAAGGGAGGAAATGAAGGAAACCAGTATTAGTAAGAAAATAGTGCTGGGGAAATTAATGGGGCTAAAGGCTGACAAATCCCCAGGGCCTGATAATCTACATCTCAAAGTACGAAAGGAAGTGGCCCTGGAAATAGTGGATGCATTGGTGATCATCTTCCAAAATTCTATAGACTCTGGAACAGTTCCTATAGATTGGAGGGTGGCAAATGTAACCCCACTATTTAGAAAAGGAGAGAGAAAACAGGGAGTTACAGACCAGTTAGCCTAACATCAGTAGTGGGGAAAATGCTAGAGTCTATTATAGAAGATGTGATAACAGAACACTTGGAAGGCATTAACGGGATTGGACAAAGTCAGCATGGGTTTATGAAAGGGAAATCATGCTTAACAAATCTACTGGAGTTTCTTGAGGATGTAACTAGTAGAATAGATAGGGGAGAACCAGTGTAGTGTATTTGGATTTTCAGAAGGCTTTTGATAAGGACCCACACAAGAGGTTAGTGTGCAAAATTAAAGCACATGGAATTGGGGGGAATATACTGACATGGATTGAGAATTGGTTGACAGACAGGAAACAGAGAGTAGGAATAAACGGGTCTTTTTCCGGGTGGCAGGCAGTGACTAGTGGGGTACCGCAGGGATCAGTGCTTGGGCCCCAGCTATTCACAATATATATCAATGATTTGGATGAGGGAACTAAATGTAACATTTCCACGTTTGCAGATGACACAAAGCTTGGATGGAATGTGAGCTGTGAGGAGGATGCAAAGAGGCTCCAATGTGATTTAGACAAGTTGGGTGAGTGGGCAAGAACATGGCAGATGCAGTATAACGTGGATAAATGTGAGGTTATCCACTTTGGTTGTAAAAGCAGAAAGGCAGATTATTATCTGAATGGTGATAGATTGGGAAAAGGGGAGGTGCAACGAGACCTGGGTGTCCTTGTACACCAGTCACTGAAAGCGAGCATTCAGGTGCAGCAAGCAGTTAAGAAGGCGAATGGTATATTGGCCTTCATTGCAAGAGGATTTGAGTACAGGAACAGGGATGTCTTACTGCAGTTATACAGGGCCTTGGTGAGACCACATCTGGAGTATTGTGTGCAGTTTTGGTCTCCTTATCTGAGGAAGGATGTCCTTGCCATGGAGGGAGTGCAGCGAAGGTTTACCAGACTGATTCCTGGGATGGCAGGACTGATGTATGAGGAGACATTGGGTCGACTCGAGTTTAGAAGAATGAGATGAGATCTCATTGAAACATATAAAATTCTAAGATGACCAGACAGACTAGATGCAGGGAGGATGCTCCCGATGGCTGGGGAGTCCAGAACCAGGGGTCACAGTCTCAGGATACGGGGAATGCCATTTAGAACCGAGATGAGGAGAAATTTCTTCACTCAGAGGGTGGTGAACCTGTGGAATTCTCTACCACAGAAGGCAGTGGAGGCCAAGTCATTAAATGTATTCAAGAAGAGATGGATATATTTCTTAATGCTAAAGGGATCAAGGGATATGGGGAAAAAGCGGGAACAGGGTACTGAGTTAGATGATCAGCCATGATCATTTTGAATGGCGGAGCGGGCCCGAAGGGCCGAATGGCCTACTCTTGCTCCTATTTTCTATGTTTCTATGAATAATCTCCTTTGAACTCAGGAAAGTGACACCGCTGTGCCTTTCTCCGATGATTTCAGTGTAAAGGTTGTGGAGTTGCTCAGACGCTCTGCAATGATATCCTGCACTCGGTAATTATGGGATAAGCTCAGCACTCCCTTGTATCACTGCTGAGCCGAGCTCCAAGGGAACTGGTGTCACTGTCGCCTTATCACCAGCCTGCATTCCCTCAGGGTACAGCTCCCTGTTTGGAGGGTGGCATCACTGAATTTACCCTTATATCTAATCGTCTGGAGACTGCATTCAATTCTGGGCACCGCACCTCAGGAAGGATACCTTGGCCTTGGAAGGGGTGCAGCGCAGATTACATCGAGTTACATCAAATCTACTGCACAGAAACAGGCCATTCGGCCCAACAGGCCCATGCCGGTGTTTATGCTCCACACGAGCCTCCTCCCTCCTACTTCATCTCACCCTATCACCATATCCTTCTATTCCTTTCTCCCTCATGTGTTTATCCAGCTTCCCCTTAAATGTATCTACACTATTCACCTCAACTACTCCTTGTGGTAGCAAGTTCCACATTCTCACCACTCTCTGCATAAAAAGTTTCTCCTGAATTCCCTATTGGATTTATTACTGACTATCTTTTTCTCCACATCTACCCTATCAAACCCTTTCATTATCTATAGACCTCTATCAGGTCACCCCTCAGTCTTTTCTTTTGTAGAGAAAAGAGCCCCAGCCTGATCAGCCTTTCCTGCTAATTATATCCTCTCAGTTCTGGTATCATCCTTGTAAATCTTTTTTGCACCTTCTCCAGGGCCTCTATATCCTTTCCATAATATGGAGACCAGAACTGTGCACAATACTTCAAATGTGGTCTAACCAAGGTTCTATACAAGTTTAACATAACTTCTCTGCCTTTCAATTCTATCCCTCTGGAAATGAACCCCAGTGCTTGGTTTGCCTTTTTTATGGCCTTATTAACCTGGGTCACCTCCCAGTGATTTGTGTATCTGTACCCCCCGATCACTCTGCTCCTCTACCCCATTTAGACTCTTATTATCCAAGCAATATGTGGCCTCCTTATTCTTCCTACCAAAATGTACCACCTCACACTATCTAGATTCACCAGAATGATACAGGGGCTAAAAGGATTAAATTACGAGGACATGTTGCACGGACTGGGCTTGTATTCTCTTGAATATAGAAGATTAAGGGGTGATCTAATTGAGGTGTTTAAGATGATTAAAGGATTTGATAGGGTGGATAGAGAGAAACTATTTCCTCTGGTGGGAGAGTCCAGAACAAGGGGGCATAACCTTAAAATTAGAGCTCGGCCGTTCAGGGGTGATGTCAGGAAGCACTTCTTCACACAAAGGGGAGTGGAAATCTGGAACTCTCCCCCCCAAAAAGCTATTGAGCCTGGGGGTCAATTGAAAATTTCAAAACTGAGATGGATAGATTTTTGTTGTGTAAGGGTATTAAGGGTTACAGAACCAAGGCAGGTAGGTAGAATTGATGTACAGATCAGGCATGATCTATCTGAATGGTGGAACAGGGTAGAGGGGCTGAATGGCCTCCTTCTGTTCCTATATCACATTAATTCCCTGTCTTGTATGTTCATTATTTCCTCTGTTTAGCCGTGCTACTAACAGCCTCTGCTCAGAGAATTAACCTCTGCAGCTCAAGAAACACATCAGGACCTCAAAAGTGAAAGTGAGTAGTGAGCTCACCGGCAGAAAGGTTTTCACCGGGCTGGCCGCAGTCTGTCTTCGCCAAAGGTGACATCACATGACTCAGCTTCTTGTCAAACTTACCCAGGAAAGCCGGAGGTCCCAGCTGTCGTATCCTTGGAGCTGGAGAAATCCAAATACCTCATGACTGGGTCTAAACTCTCTGTGACTCCCTGACTTGGCTGCACCTCACTAACTAGTCCGCACCCTGCACCTCACTAACTAGTCCGCACGCTGCACCTCACTAACTAGTCCGCACCCTGCACCTCACTAACTAGTCCGCACCCTGCACCTCACTAACTAGTCCGCACCCTGCACCTCACTAACTAGTCCGCACCCTGCACCTCACTAACTAGTCCGCACCCTGCACCTCACTAACTAGTCCGCACCCTGCACCTCACTAACTAGTCCGCACCCTGCACCTCACTAACTAGTCCGCACCCTGCACCTCACTAACTAGTCCGCACCCTGCACCTCACTAACTAGTCCGCACGCTGCACCTCACTAACTAGTCCGCACGCTGCTCCTCACTAACTAGTCCGCACCCTGCACCTCACTAACTAGTCCACACGCTGCTCCTCACTAACTAGTCCGCACGCTGCACCTCACTAACTAGTCCGCACCCTGCACCTCACTAACTAGTCCGCACCCTGCACCTCACTAACTAGTCCGCACCCTGCACCTCACTAACTAGTCCGCACCCTGCACCTCACTAACTAGTCCACACGCTGCGCATCACTAACTAGTCCGCACCCTGCACCTCACTAACTAGTCCGCACGCTGCACCTCACTAACTAGTCCGCACCCTGCACCTCACTAACTAGTCCGCACGCTGCTCCTCACTAACTAGTCCACACGCTGCACCTCACTAACTAGTCCGCAGGCTGCACCTCACTAACTAGTCCACACGCTGCTCCTCACTAACTAGTCCGCACGCTGCACCTCACTAACTAGTCCGCACCCTGCTCCTCACTAACTAGTCCGCAGGCTGCTCCTCACTAACTAGTCCGCACGCTGCACCTCACTAACTAGTCCGCACGCTGCACCTCACTAACTAGTCCGCACGCTGCTCATCACTAACTAGTCCGCACGCTGCTCATCACTAACTAGTCCGCACGCTGCTCATCATTAACCAGTCCACACGCTGCACATCACTAACCAGTCCGCACGCTGCACGTCACTAACTAGTCCGCACGCTGCACGTCACTAACCAGTCCGCACGCTGCACGTCACTAACTGGTCCGCACGCTGCGCGTCACTAACTGGTCCGCACGCTGCTCCTCACTAACTAGTCCGCACGCTGCTCCTCACTAACTAGTCCGCACGCTGCTCCTCACTAACTAGTCCGCACGCTGCTCCTCACTAACTAGTCCGCACGCTGCTCCTCACTAACTAGTCCGCACGCTGCTCCTCACTAACCAGTCCGCACGCTGCTCCTCACTAACCAGTCCGCACGCTGCACCTCACTAACCAGTCCGCACGCTGCTCCTCACTAACCAGTCCGCACGCTGCTCCTCACTAACCAGTCCGCACGCTGCACCTCACTAACCAGTCCGCACGCTGCTCCTCACTAACCAGTCCGCACGCTGCTCCTCACTAACCAGTCCGCACGCTGCTCCTCACTAACCAGTCCGCACGCTGCTCCTCACTAACCAGTCCGCACGCTGCTCCTCACTAACCAGTCCGCACGCTGCACCTCACTAACCAGTCCGCACGCTGCTCCTCACTAACCAGTCCGCACGCTGCTCCTCACTAACCAGTCCGCACGCTGCTCCTCACTAACTAGTCCGCACGCTGCTCCTCACTAACTAGTCCGCACGCTGCTCCTCACTAACTAGTCCGCACGCTGCTCCTCACTAACTAGTCCACACGCTGCACATCACTAACTAGTCCACACGCTGCTCCTCACTAACTAGTCCACACGCTGCTCCTCACTAACTAGTCCACACGCTGCTCCTCACTAACCAGTCCACACGCTGCTCCTCACTAACTAGTCCACACGCTGCTCCTCACTAACCAGTCCACACGCTGCACCTCACTAACTAGTCCACACGCTGCTCCTCACTAACTAGTCCACACGCTGCGCATCACTAACTAGTCCACACGCTGCTCCTCACTAACTAGTCCACACGCTGCTCCTCACTAACTAGTCCACACGCTGCGCGTCACTAACTAGTCCACACGCTGCACCTCACTAACTAGTCCACACGCTGCTCCTCACTAACCAGTCCACACGCTGCACGTCACTAACTAGTCCACACGCTGCTCCTCACTAACGAGTCCACACGCTGCTCCTCACTAACCAGTCCACACACTGCTCCTCACTAACCAGTCCACACGCTGCTCCTCACTAACCAGTCCACACGCTGCACCTCACTAACTAGTCCACACGCTGCTCCTCACTAACTAGTCCACACGCTGCTCCTCACTAACTAGTCCACACGCTGCTCCTCACTAACCAGTCCACACACTGCTCCTCACTAACCAGTCCACACGCTGCTCCTCACTAACCAGTCCACACGCTGCACCTCACTAACTAGTCCACACGCTGCTCCTCACTAACTAGTCCACACGCTGCTCCTCACTAACTAGTCCACACGCTGCTCCTCACTAACCAGTCCACACGCTGCTCCTCACTAACCAGTCCACACGCTGCACCTCACTAACTAGTCCACACGCTGCTCCTCACTAACTAGTCCACACGCTGCTCCTCACTAACTAGTCCGCACGCTGCTCCTCACTAACTAGTCCGCAGGCTGTGGCTGCGTCTCGATGGATGGCAACTGACAAAGATGCCTGGTTTATTTGAGCAGAGAGCAATGAGTAGCTGGGAGCTCTGTGCCATTGTGCGCTGTCCTCACCACATATTCTCTCTCACCTGGGAGAACGCCTGGGTTGCTTGGTTACCTGAACCTGGGAGGGCATTTGGAGCAAAAGAAATACAGCAGCTTGCGAAAGGTATAATTAGACTTTGTTGAAACACATTGACCCCCCCCCCCAACACTTGGACAACATTGGGTTGGAATATAATCCCAGCCACTTCCTCCACACACCTCATTCTCACACTGACGTTCTCTGGGTTGGGATAATCTGCTCTTTCACATTGGCTCCCGCTCCACTGACTTAAATTTAAAATTCTCATCCTTGTGTTCAAATCCCTCCATGGCCTTGCCCCTCCCTATCTCTGTAACCTCCTCCAGCCCTACAACCCTCCGAGGTCTCTGCCCTCCTCCAATTCCGGCCTCTCGCACATCCCTGATTTTAATCACTCCACCATTGGCGGCCGTGCCTTCAGCTGCCTCGGCCCTAAGGTCTGGAATTCCCTCCCTAAACCTCTCCACCTCTCTCTCCTCCATCCATCCTAATGTCTCCTTCTTTAACTCGGTGCTCTCTTTTGTCTGATGAGATCCTGTGAAACGCCTTGGGACGTTTTACTGTTAAAGGCGCTATCTAAATGCAAATTCTTGTTGTTGTACTCAATTCTTTGGGAGTGGGAGCAGGTTTGAACCCCATTCTGGCACTCATGGGGTTGAGTTTGACCCTCACTCAGCCCTGAGACAGTTTCCACCCCCCTCCTCCAGGTGTCTGGGACCCTGTCCCCCTCCCCCGGGTGTCTAAGACCCTGTCCCCCTCCCCCGGATGTCTGGGACCCTGTCCCCCACCCCCGGGTGTCTGGGACCCTGTCCCCCACCCCCGGGTGTCTCGGACACCGTTCCCCTCCCCCGGATGTCTAAGACCCTGTCCCCCACCCCCGGGTGTCTGGGACCCTGTCCCCCTCCCCCGGGTATCTGCGACCCTGTCCCCCTCCCCCGGGTGTCTGGGACCCTGTCCCCCTCCCCCGGGTGTCTGGGACCCTGTCCCCCTCCCCCGGGTGTCTGCGACCCTGTCCCCCTCCCCCGGGTGTCTGCGACCCTGTCCCCCTCCCCCGGGTGTCTGCGACCCTGTCCCCCTCCCCCGGGTGTCTGCGACCCTGTCCCCCATCGCCGGTGTCTGGGACCCTGTCCCCCTCCCCCGGGTGTCTGCGACCCTGTCCCCCTCCCCCGGGTGTCTGGGCCCCTGTCCCCCACCCCCGGGTGTCTGGGACCCTCCCCCGGGTGTCTGCGACCCTGTCCCCCTCCCCCGGTGTCTGGGACCCTGTCCCCCAACCCCGGTGTCTGTGACCCTGTCCCCCACCCCCGGGTGTCTGGGACCCTGTCCCCCTCCCCCGGGTGTCTGGGACCCTGTCCCCCTCCCCCGGGTGTCTGCGACCCTGTCCCCCACCCCCGGTGTCTGGGACCCTGTCCCCCTCCCCCGGGTGTCTGCGACCCTGTCCCCCACCCCCGGGTGTCTGGGACCCTGTCCCCCTCCCCCGGGTGTCTGCGACCCTGTCCCCCTCCCCCGGGTGTCTGCGACCCTGTCCCCCATCCCCGGTGTCTGGGACCCTGTCCCCCTCCCCCGGGTGTCTGCGACCCTGTCCCCCTCCCCCGGGTGTCTGGGACCCTGTCCCCCACCCCCGGGTGTCTGGGACCCTCCCCCGGGTGTCTGCGACCCTGTCCCCCTCCCCCGGGTGTCTGCGACCCTGTCCCCCACCCCCGGTGTCTGGGACCCTGCCCCCTCCCCCGGGTGTCTGCGACCCTGTCCCCCTCCCCCGGGTGTCTGCGACCCTGTCCCCCTCCCCCGGGTGTCTGCGACCCTGTCCCCCTCCCCCGGGTGTCTGCGACCCTGTCCCCCTCCCCCGGGTGTCTGCGACCCTGTCCCCCTCCCCCGGGTGTCTGCGACCCTGTCCCCCTCCCCCGGGTGTCTGGGACCCTGTCCCCCTCCCCCCGGTGTCTGGGACCCTGTCCCCCTCCCCCGGTGTCTGGGACCCTGTCCCTCACTCAAACAAGAAGGTGCTGATTCGCGCTGAGGTAGAATTCCATTGGCTGCCAGCAGTCCTGTGCGATCTCATCCAGACTATTTGACCATATAGGGCATCAGAGTGGAGCCCGATCCTGTCAGCACCTCGATATAACCCAGACTCCGTGCCCCTCGATATAACCCAGACACCGTGCCCCTCGATATAACCCAGACACCGTGCCCCTCGATATAACCCAGACTCCGTGCCCCTCGATATAACCCAGACACTGTGCCCCTCGATATAACCCAGACACTGTGCCCCTCGATATAACCCAGACACAGTGCCCCTCGATATAACCCAGACTCCGTGCCCCTCGATATAACCCAGACACCGTGCCCCTCGATAGAACCCAGACACTGTGCCCCTCGATATAACCCAGACTCCGTGCCCCTCGATATAACCCAGACTCCGTGCCCCTCGATAGAACCCAGACACCGTGCCCCTCGATATAACCCAGACTCCGTGCCCCTCGATATAACCCAGACACCGTGCCCCTCGATATAACCCAGACTCCGTGCCCCTCGATATAACCCAGACACCGTGCCCCTCGATATAACCCAGACTCCGTGCCCCTCGATATAACCCAGACTCCGTGCCCCTCGATATAACCCAGACACTCTGCACCTCGATAGAACCCAGACACCGTGCCCCTCGATATAACCCAGACTCCGTGCCCCTCGATATAACGCAGACTCCGTGCCCCTCGATATAACCCAGACTCCGTGCCCCTCGATATAACCCAGACACTGTGCCCCTCGATATAACCCAGACACTGTGCCCCTCGATATAACCCAGACTCCGTGCCCCTCGATATAACCCAGACACAGTGCCCCTCGATATAACCCAGACTCCGTGCCCCTCGATATAACCCAGACACCGTGCCCCTCGATATAACCCAGACTCCGTGCCCCTCGATATAACCCAGACTCCGTGCCCCTCGATATAACCCAGACTCCGTGCCCCTCGATATAACCCAGACGCCGTGCCCCTCGATATAACCCAGACTCCGTGCCCCTCGATATAACCCAGACTCCGTGCCCCTCGATATAACCCAGACTCCGTGCCCCTCGATATAACCCAGACACAGTGCCCCTCGATATAACCCAGACTCCGTGCCCCTCGATATAACCCAGACTCCGTGCCCCTCGATATAACCCAGACTCCGTGCCCCTCGATATAACCCAGACACTGTGCCCCTCGATATAACCCAGACACTGTGCCCCTCGATATAACCCAGACACTGTGCCCCTCGATATAACCCAGACACTGTGCCCCTCGATATAACCCAGACTCCGTGCCCCTCGATATAACCCAGACACTGTGCCCCTCGATATAACCCAGACACTGTGCCCCTCGATATAACCCAGACTCCGTGCCCCTCGATATAACCCAGACACCGTGCCCCTCGATATAACCCAGACTCCGTGCCCCTCGATATAACCCAGACACTGTGCCCCTCGATATAACCCAGACACTGTGCCCCTCGATATAACCCAGACACTGTGCCCCTCGATATAACCCAGACTCCGTGCCCCTCGATATAACCCAGACACTGTGCCCCTCGATATAACCCAGACACTGTGCCCCTCGATATAACCCAGACTCCGTGCCCCTCGATATAACCCAGACACCGTGCCCCTCGATATAACCCAGACTCCGTGCCCCTCGATATAACCCAGACACTGTGCCCCTCGATACACCAAGTTACCCAGTCTGTGATTGGAGGAGCTCCACCCCTCCCCGGGCCATCTGTATTCTGTCTCTGTATCACACCCCCCCTCTCCAGGACAGATAAACATGAACTAGCCTCTGCCGCTTTACTCAGCTCGAGGGGGGAGAGAGATCGTTTTAAACTAAGACTGTTGTACTTTCATCAAATAAAATTAATCCTAAGGGGCCCAATTTGCAAGTGCCCAGTCCTGGCAGGGAGTCTCACAACTGTACACTCGTATCGAGATAGGGTGGGAATGCCCCCCTCCCACACCGATTGCCCTGCACCTCCACGATTTCCCCGTCTAATGTCCCAGTGGGTGAGGCAGGGGGCAGGAGGGGGAGTCAATTGGGAACCTTCACCCTTAAAACTGTGATTAAAATCGGACGATGACGCAGGTACCTGGAGGGATGTGTTGGCACATGCTACAATCAGAAGGACCTCCCAACGCCAAACTTCACCCACCCGCTGGCGTGGACCAGCCAGCTGTGGGCAACACCTGCCAACCACTTTACAACAAACTTAAGCGGATCTTTGTTATCCCTACCTTGTACATTACTATCAGCAGACATTTAAACACAAACCCCCCTCCACATGACGAGCAGTGGGTGCAGACCCCTCTATCCCCCCCTCACTCACTCACAGGTGGAGACAGCCAGAGAGCAGGGTAAGAGGAAGTGGGCCCTCTGGACTCTGCTGGTCTGTCTGAGGTGGTGGGTGGAGGGCAGTGGGGAGGTGTCCCTGCACCATGTGGGAAACTGCGTCACTCTCCACATTCTCCACTGAAGAGACTGGGCTCAGACCTGGGGAGACGTGTCTCCCGATCCGAATCACTAATTCACAAGCGCTTCTTCTTCAATCTCTCTCCAAAAGCTGCACCTCAGCACTTTGCTCATATTTGGCCCCTCCCATTAATTTATTCCCCCCCCCCCTGCCCCGGGAAGGTTTCAGCTTCTGCCCAGTTGCAGTTTTATTGGCAGCGGGTTGTCTTCAGTATCCGACCCAACGGGCCAATCCTCACATGTGATGCTGGACAGTGAACACCTGCCGGCTGTTCGACCGGGGGTGGGGGGGTATCCAACTGTTCCCGATACTGGCTGAATTCCCCTCCAATGGTCAGGGGCACCGAGGCCCATTTGCAGAATTCCACTTGTGGGATGGGGGCGATTGCCCTAATCACCGCGGACCGAACCAGCCTGGACCCAGGGCCAGTCTGATCTTCATCAGTCACTCGCACAGCTGTTGAGCCACTGGAGGCATCACTGAGCTGGTGCCATATCAAGGTATTGGCCCCTGATGGGTCTCGTTTTTACCTTTCAATAATATGACTGGCTTTCTTTCCCCAAAATTGGGGGGCTGCCTCAGGAGTGTTCTAACACATGGGGGCAAAACTGGGTGCAATGGGTGGGACATCTGATTAGATAGTGAGCTAGACCCAGACCTGGAGATCCACGTGAAAAGATGACCATTCTCAAGACTGAAGTTAACTCGCAGGAAGGCAGCGGGAGAGAGGCTTCATTAAACATAGACCCCTCCCTAATCACCAGACCCCTCCCCGATCACCGGACCCCTCCCTAATCACCAGACCCCTCCCCGATCACCAGACCCCTCCCTAATCACAAGACCCCTCCCCGATCACCAGACCCCTCCCTAATCACCAGACCCCTCCCTAATCACCAGACCCCTCCCCGATCACCAGACCCCTCCCTAATCACCAGACCCCTCCCCGATCACCGGACCCCTCCCTAATCACCAGACCCCTCCCCGATCACCAGACCCCTCCCCGATCACCAGACCCCTCCCCGATCACCAGACCCCTCCCCGATCACCAGACCCCTCCCTAATCACAAGACCCCTCCCCGATCACCAGACCCCTCCCTAATCACCAGACCCCTCCCTAATCACCAGACCCCTCCCCGATCACCAGACCCCTCCCTAATCACCAGACCCCTCCCCGATCACCGGACCCCTCCCTAATCACCAGACCCCTCCCCGATCACCAGACCCCTCCCCGATCACCAGACCCCTCCCTAATCACCAGACCCCTCCCCGATCACCAGACCCCTCCCTAATCACCAGACCCCTCCCCGATCACCGGACCCCTCCCTAATCACCAGACCCCTCCCTGATCACCAGACCCCTCCCCGATCACCAGACCCCTCCCCGATCACCAGACCCCTCCCTAATCACCAGACCCCTCCCCCAATCACCAGACCCCTCCCTAATCACCAGACCCCTCCCCCAATCACCGGACCCCTCCCCGATCACCAGACCCCTCCCTAATCACCAGACCCCTCCCCGATCACCGGACCGCTCCCCCGATCACCAGGCCCCTCCCTAATCACCAGCCCCCCCCCACCCCGCCGATCACCGGACCCCTCCCTAATCACCAGACCCCTCCCTAATCACCAGGCCCCTCCCATAATCACCAGACCCCTCCCCCGATCACCAGGCCCCACCCTGATCAGGCCCCTCCCTAATCACCAGGCCCCTCCCCAATCACTAGACCCCTCCCCCCGCCGATCACCGGACCCCTCCCTGATCACCAGGCCCCTCCCTGATCACCAGGCCCCTCCCTAATCACTAGACCCCTCCCCGATCACCAGACCCCTCCCACGATCACCAGACCCCTCCCTAATCACCAGGCCCCTCCCTAATCACCAGGCCCCTCCCTAATCACCAGACCCCTCCCCCATCACCAGACCCCTCCCTAATTACCAGGCCCCTCCCCCGATCACCAGACCGCTCCCTAATCACCAGACCCCTCCCTAATCACCAGTCCCCTCCCCCGATCACCAGACCCCTCCCCCGATTACCAGACCCCTCCCCCGATCACCAGACCCCTCCCTAATCACCAGACCCCTCCCCCGATCACCAGACCCCTCCCTAATCACCAGGCCCCTCCCCCGATCACCAGACCCCTCCCCTGATCACCAGACCCCTCCCCGATCACCAGACCCCTCCCCGATCACCAGGCCCCTCCCCCGATCACCAGACCCCTCCCTAATCACCAGGCCCCTCCCTAATCACCAGGCCCCTCCCCCGATCACCAGACCCCTCCCTAATCACCAGACCCCTCCCTAATCACCAGACCCCTCCCTAATCACCAGACCCCTCCCCCATCACCAGACCCCTCCCCGATCACCAGACCCCTCCCCGATCACCAGGCCCCTTCCCCGATCACCAGACCCCTCCCCTGATCACCAGACCCCTCCCCGATCACCAGACCCCTCCCCGATCACCAGGCCCCTCCCCCGATCACCAGACCCCTCCCTAATCACCAGACCCCTCCCTAATCACCAGACCCCTCCCCCGATCACCAGGCCCCTCCCTAATCACCAGACCCCTCCCTAATCACCAGACCCCTCCCTAATCACCAGACCCCTCCCTAATCACCAGACCCCTCCCCCAATCACCAGACCCCTCCCCCAATCACCAGACCCCTCCCCCAATCACCAGACCCCTCCCTAATCACCAGGCCCCTCCCCCGATCACCAGACCCCTCCCTAATCACCAGACCCCTCCCCCATCACCAAACCCCTCCCCCGATCACCAGACCCCTCCCTAATCACCAGGCCCCTCCCCCGATCACCAGACCCCTCCCTAATCACCAGACCCCTCCCCCATCACCAGAACCCTCCCCCGATCACCAGGCCCCTCCCCCGATCACCAGAGCCCTCCACCGATCACCAGACCCCTCCTTAATCACCAGACCCGTCCCCCAATCACCAGACCCCTTCACCAGTCACCAGACCCCTCCCTAATCACCAGGCCCCTCCCACGATCACCAGACCCCTCCTTAATCACCAGACCCCTCCCTAATCACCAGACCCCTCCCCCGATCACCAGACCCCTCCCCCGATCACCAGACCCCTCCCTAATCACCAGGCCCCTCCCCCGATCACCAGACCCCTCCCTAATCACCAGACCCATCCCCCAATCAGCAGACCCCTTCACCAATCACCAGAGCCCCCCCACCCAATCACCAGACCCCACCCGATCACCAGCCCCCCCCCCAATCACCAGACCCCTCCCCTAATCACCAGACCCCTCCTCTAATCACCAGACCCCTCCCCCAATCAGCAGACCCCTTCACCGATCACCACATCCCGCCCCAATCACCAGACCCCTCCCCCGATTACCAGACCCCTCCCCCAATCACCAGACCCCTTCACCGATCACGAGATCCCTCCCCCAATCACCAGACCCCTCCCCCAATCACCAGACCCCTCCCCAATCATCAGACCCCTCCCCCGATAACCAGACCCACCCTGATCTCCCCCAGATCCCTCGCCCGATCACCAGACCCTCCCCGATCACCAGACCCTCGCCGATCACCAGACCCGTCACCCGATCACCAGACCCCTCCCTAATCACCAGACCCTCCCCGATCACCAGACCCCTCGCCCGATCACCAGACCCCTCGCCCGATCACCAGACCCTCCCCGATCACCAGACCCCTCACCCGATCACCAGACCCCTCGCCCGATCACCAGACCCCTCGCCCGATCACCAGACCCCTCGCCCGATCACCAGACCCTCCCCGATCACCAGACCCCTCCCTGATCACCAGACCCCTCGCCCGATCACCAGACCCCTCGCCCGATCACCAGACCCTCCCCGATCACCAGACCCTCCCCGATCACCAGACCCTCCCCGATCACCAGACCCCTCGCCCGATCACCAGACCCTCCCCGATCACCAGACCCCTCGCCCGATCACCAGACCCTCCCCGATCACCAGACCCTCCCCGATCACCAGACCCCTCGCCCGATCACCAGACCCTCCCCGATCACCAGACCCTCCCCGATCACCAGATCCCTCCCCCGATCACCAGATCCCTCCCCCGATCACCAGATCCCTCCCCCGATCACCAGACCCTCCCCTGATCACCAGATCCCTCGCCCAATCACCAGACCCTCCCTGATCACCAGATCCCTCCCCTGCTCACCAGACCCTCCCCGATCACCAGACCCCTCCCCTGATCACCAGATCCCTCGCCCAATCACCAGACCCTCCCCGATCACCAGACCCTCCCCTGATGTCCCCCAGAGACCCTCCCTCCCCAATCTCCCCCAGACCAACCCTCAATCAGCAGACCCCCTTCCCCGATCACCTCCAGACCCTGCGCCCCATCTTCCCCAGACCCCTCCCCCGATCATCAGAACCCCTCACCTGATCACCACCAGACTCAACCCAATCACCCCCAGACCCCTCCCCTGATCACCAGACCCCCTGTCCCCCGGATCTCCCCCATTGAATCATAGAATCATAGAAAGGTTACAGCACGGAAGGAGGCCATTCAGCCCATCGAGTCCATGCCGGCTCTATACAAGAGCAATCCAGCTAGTCACACTCCCCCGCCCTTTCCCTGCAGCCCTGCAAATTTTTCCCTTTCAAGTGTTTATCCAGTTCCCTTTTGAAGACCATGATTGAATCTGCCTCCACCACCCCCTCGGGCAGTGAATTCCAGATCCTAACCACTCGCTGTGTAAAAAAGTTTTTCTTCATGTCACCTTTGGTTCTTTTGCCAATCACCTTAAATCCATGTCCTCTGGTTCTTCCACCAATGGGAACAGTTTCTCTCTATCTACTCTGTCAAGACCCTTTATGATTTTGAATATCTCGAGCAAATCTCCTCTCAACCTTCTCTGTTCCAAGGACAACAACATAGGAACATAGGAACAGGAGTAGGCCATTCAGCCCCTCGTGCCTGCTCCGCCATTTGATAAGATCATGGCTGATCTGTGATCTAACTCCATATACCTGCCTTTGGCCCATATCCCTTAATACCTTTGGTTGCCAAAAATTATCTATCTCAGATTTAAATTTAGTAATTGAGCTAGTATCAATTGCCGTTTGCGGAAGAGAGTTCCAAACTTCTACCACCCTTTGTGTGTAGAAATGTTTTCTAATCTCACTCCTGAAAGGTCTGGCTCTAATTTTTAGACTGTGCCCCCTACTCCTAGAATCCCCAACCAGCGGAAATAGTTTCTCTCGATCCACCCTATCTGTTCCTCTTAATATCTTATAAACTTCGATCAGATCACCACTTAACCTTCGAAACTACAGAGAATACAACCCCAATTTGTGTAATCTCTCCTCGTAACTTAACCCTTGAAGTCCGGGTATCATTCTAGTAAACCTACGCTGCACTCCCTCCAAGGCCAATATGGCCTTCCGAAGGTGCGGTGCCCAGAACTGCTCACAGTACTCCAGGTGCGGTCTAACCAGGGTTTTGTATAGCTGCAGCATAACTTCTGCCCCCTTGTACTCCAGTCCTCGAGATATAAAGGCCAGCATTCCATTCGCCTTCTTGATTATTTTCTGCACCTGTTCATGACACTTCAATGATCGATGTACCTGAACCCCTAAGTCCCTTTGGACATCCACTGTTTTTAACTTTTTATCATTTAGAAAGTACCCTGTTCTATCCTTTTTTGATCCAAAGTGGATGACCTCTCATTTGCCTATATTGAATTCCATTTGCCACAGTTTTGCCCATTCACCGAATCTATCAATATCGCTTTGTAATTTTATGTTTTCATCTACACTGCTTACAATGCCACCAATCTTTGTGATGTGGAGATGCCGGTGATGGACTGGGGTTGACAATTGTAAACAATTTTACAACACCAAGTTATAGTCCAGCAATTTTATTTTAAATTCACAAGCTTTCGGAGACTTCCTCCTTCCTCAGGTAAATGTTCAGGATCTCCTTGAAGCCTACGCATTTATACATATAGAACAATACATGGTGTTTACAGACTGCCCCTGCAACTGCCCGTTGCCAAGGCAATCACCGTGTTCAGACAGAGAGGTGTCACCTGCAGAACCCCCGAATACACATTCAACAAAAAAACAAACAGGGAAAAAAAAAGAGAAAAAAAACAGAGAGAGGCAGAAACATCCGGAAGGCAGAGAGAGCCAGCAAATGACCCATTATATTAAAAACAGATAACATTTGTTCGCTGGTGGGGTAACGTGTAGCGTGACATGAACCCAAGATCCCGGTTGAGGCCGTCCTCATGGGTGCGGAACTTGGCTATCAATTTCTGCTCGACGATTTTGCGTTGTCGTGTGTCTCGAAGGCCGCCTTGGAGTACGCTTACCCGAAGGTCGGTGGATGAATGTCCATGACTGCTGAAGTGTTCCCCGACTGGGAGGGAACCCTCCTGTTTGGCGATTGTTGCGCGGTGTCCGTTCATCCGTTGTCGCAGCGTCTGCATGGTCTCGCCAATGTACCATGCTCTGGGGCATCCTTTCCTGCAACGTATGAGGTAGACAACGTTGGCCGAGTCACAGGAGTATGAACCATGCACCTGGTGGGTGGTGTCCTCTCGTGTGATGGTGGTATCTGTGTCGATGATCTGGCATGTCTTGCAGAGGTTACCGTGGCAGGGTTGTGTGGCGTCGTGGACGCTGTTCTCCTGAAAGCTGGGTAATTTGCTGCGAACGATGGTCTGTTTGAAGTTGGGTGGCTGTTTAAAGGCGAGTAGTGGAGGTGTGGGGATGGCCATAGCGAGGTGTTTGTCCTCATTGATGACATGTTGAAGGCTGCGGAGAACATGGCGTAGTTTCTCCGCTCCGGGGAAGTACTGGACGACAAAGGGTACTCTGTTGGTTGCGTCCCGTGTTAGTCTCCTGAGGAGGTCTATGCGATTTTTTGCTGTGGCCCGTCGGAACTGTCGATCGATGAGTCGAGCGTCATATCCCGTTCTTACTAGGGCGTCTTTCAGCGTCTGTAGGTGTCCATCGCGTTCCTCCTCATCTGAGCAGACCCTGTGTATTCGCAGGGCCTGTCCATAGGGGATGGCCTCTTTGACGTGGTTAGGGTGGAAGCTGGAAAAGTGGAGCATCGTGAGGTTGTCCGTGGGCTTGCGGTAGAGTGAGGTGCTGAGGTGCCCGTCTTTGATGGAGATTCGTGTGTCCAAGAAAGAAACTGATTCTGAGGAGTAGTCCATGGTGAGCTTGATGGTGGGATGGAACTTGTTGATGTTATCGTGTAGTCTCTTTAGTGATTCCTTGCCGTGGGTCCATAGAAAGAAAATGTCGTCGATGTATCTGGTGTATAGTGTTGGTTGGAGGTCTTGTGCAGTGAAGAAGTCCTGCTCGAACTTGTGCATGAAAATGTTGGCGTATTGGGGTGCGAATTTGGTCCCCATGGCTGTTCCGTGTGTTTGGGTAAAGAACTGGTTATCGAAGGTGAAGACATTGTGATCCAGGATGAAGCGGATGAGTTGTAGGATGGCTTCCGGAGATTGGCTGTTGTTGGTGTTGAGTATTGATGCTGTCGCAGCGATGCCATCATCGTGGGGGATACTGGTGTAGAGTGCCGAGACGTCCATCGTGGTGAGAAGTGTTCCTGGTTCAACTGGTCCGTGGGTACTGAGTTTTTGTAGGAAGTCTGTAGTGTCGCGACAGAAGCTGGGGGTTCCCTGTACGATGGGTTTCAGGATGCCCTCGATGTATCCAGAGAGGTTCTCACACAGGGTTCCGTTGCCTGATACGATGGGACGTCCGGGTGTGTTGGCTTTGTGTATCTTTGGGAGGCAGTAGAAGTCTCCCACGCGGGGATTACGTGGGATGAGAGTGCGTAGGATGCTTTGAAGGTCTGGATCGAAGGTCTTGATCAGTTTGTTGAGCTGGTGGGTGTGTTCTTTGGTCGGATCTGCGGGTAACCGTCTGTAGTGTTCCTGGTTGTCCAGTTGTCGGTATGCTTCTTTGCAATAGTCTGTTCTGTTCTGTATGACTATGGCTCCTCCTTTGTCTGCTGGTTTGATGACGATGTTGCGGTTGGTCTTGAGAGCGTTGATGGCGTTGCGTTGTGCTCGGGTGACATTCTGGACTGTCTTCTGAGTGCGGCTGATGAATCTGGCATTGACGCATTTCCTGACAGCTTGAGCATACATGTCCAGCTGAGGGCAGCGACCCTCCGGAGGAGTCCAGTTTGACTCTTTCCTCTTCGGTTGCTGTACCGCGGATCCCTCTGTCTGCTGTTCCGGATCGTCGATTGTCTCATTGGGTTCGCTGCTGAAATCTTGGGGTTTGTGGTAGAATTCCCGGAGCCTCATTCTCCTGATGAATTCCTCTGTGTCCGCCGCGAGACTATTTCAACCAGACGAAATCGAAGTTCTCAGCCGAGGGCTCAATTTCTGCCCCACTACCAAAATGGTCCCCACTAGTCTCGCGGCGGACACAGAGGAATTCATCAGGAGAATGAGGCTCCGGGAATTCTACCACAAACCCCAAGATTTCAGCAGTGAACCCAATGAGACAATCAACGATCCGGAACAGCAGACAGAGGGATCCGCGGTACAGCAACCGAAGAGGAAAGAGTCAAACTGGACTCCTCCGGAGGGTCGCTGCCCTCAGCTTGACATGTATGCTCAAGCTGTCAGGAAATGCGTCAATGCCAGATTCATCAGCCGCACTCAGAAGACAGTCCAGAATGTCACCCGAGCACAACGCAACGCCATCAACGCTCTCAAGACCAACCGCAACATCGTCATCAAACCAGCGGACAAAGGAGGAGCCATAGTCATACAGAACAGAACAGACTATTGCAAAGAAGCATACCGACAACTGGACAACCAGGAACACTACAGACGGTTACCCGCAGATCCGACCAAAGAACACACCCACCAGCTCAACAAACTGATCAAGACCTTCGATCCAGACCTTCAAAGCATCCTACGCACTCTCATCCCACGTAATCCCCGCGTGGGAGACTTCTACTGCCTCCCAAAGATACACAAAGCCAACACACCCGGACGTCCCATCGTATCAGGCAACGGAACCCTGTGTGAGAACCTCTCTGGATACATCGAGGGCATCCTGAAACCCATCGTACAGGGAACCCCCAGCTTCTGTCGCGACACTACAGACTTCCTACAAAAACTCAGTACCCACGGACCAGTTGAACCAGGAACACTTCTCACCACGATGGACGTCTCGGCACTATACACCAGTATCCCCCACGATGACGGCATCGCTGCAACAGCATCAATACTCAACACCAACAACAGCCAATCTCCGGAAGCCATCCTACAACTCATCCGCTTCATCCTGGATCACAATGTCTTCACCTTCGATAACCAGTTCTTTACCCAAACACACGGAACAGCCATGGGGACCAAATTCGCACCCCAATACGCCAACATTTTCATGCACAAGTTCGAGCAGGACTTCTTCACTGCACAAGACCTCCAACCAACACTATACACCAGATACATCGACGACATTTTCTTTCTATGGACCCACGGCAAGGAATCACTAAAGAGACTACACGATAACATCAACAAGTTCCATCCCACCATTAAGCTCACCATGGACTACTCCTCAGAATCAGTTTCTTTCTTGGACACACGAATCTCCATCAAAGACGGGCACCTCAGCACCTCACTCTACCGCAAGCCCACGGACAACCTCACGATGCTCCACTTTTCCAGCTTCCACCCTAACCACGTCAAAGAGGCCATCCCCTATGGACAGGCCCTGCGAATACACAGGGTCTGCTCAGATGAGGAGGAACGCGATGGACACCTACAGACGCTGAAAGACGCCCTAGTAAGAACGGGATATGACGCTCGACTCATCGATCGACAGTTCCGACGGGCCACAGCAAAAAATCGCATAGACCTCCTCAGGAGACTAACACGGGACGCAACCAACAGAGTACCCTTTGTCGTCCAGTACTTCCCCGGAGCGGAGAAACTACGCCATGTTCTCCGCAGCCTTCAACATGTCATCAATGAGGACAAACACCTCGCTATGGCCATCCCCACACCTCCACTACTCGCCTTTAAACAGCCACCCAACCTCAAACAGACCATCGTTCACAGCAAATTACCCAGCTTTCAAGAGAACAGCGTCCACGACACCACACAACCCTGCCACGGCAACCTCTGCAAGACATGCCAGATCATCGACACAGATACCACCATCACACGAGAGGACACCACCCACCAGGTGCATGGTTCATATTCCTGTGACTCGGCCAACGTTGTCTACCTCATACGTTGCAGGAAAGGATGCCCCAGAGCATGGTACATTGGCGAGACCATGCAGACGCTGCGACAACGGATGAACGAACACCGCGCAACAATCGCCAAACAGGAGGGTTCCCTCCCAGTCGGGGAACACTTCAGCAGTCATGGACATTCATCCACCGACCTTCGGGTAAGCGTACTCCAAGGCGGCCTTCGAGACACACGACATCGCAAAATCGTCGAGCAGAAATTGATAGCCAAGTTCCGCACCCATGAGGACGGCCTCAACCGGGATCTTGGGTTCATGTCACGCTACACGTTACCCCACCAGCGAACAAATGTTATCTGTTTTTAATATAATGGGTCATTTGCTGGCTCTCTCTGCCTTCCGGATGTTTCTGCCTCTCTCTGTTTTTCT
This sequence comes from Heptranchias perlo, assembly GCF_035084215.1. Classification (NCBI taxonomy): domain Eukaryota; kingdom Metazoa; phylum Chordata; class Chondrichthyes; order Hexanchiformes; family Hexanchidae; genus Heptranchias; species Heptranchias perlo. The sequence continues at coordinate 92,059 of NW_027139304.1, read as the reverse complement.
TCTCTGTTTTTTTTCCTGTTTGTTTTTTTGTTGAATGTGTATTCGGGGGTTCTGCAGGTGACACCTCTCTGTCTGAACACGGTGATTGCCTTGGCAACGGGCAGTTGCAGGGGCAGTCTGTAAACACCATGTATTGTTCTATATGTATAAATGCGTAGGCTTCAAGGAGCTCCTGAACATTTACCTGAGGAAGGAGGAAGTCTCCGAAAGCTTGTGAATTTAAAATAAAATTGCTGGACTATAACTTGGTGTTGTAAAATTGTTTACAACCAATCTTTGTGTCATCGGCAAACTTAGATATGAGACTTTCTATCCCTTCATCTAAGTCGTTAATAAATATTGTGAATAATTGAGGCCACAAGACACATCCCTGCAGGACTCCACTAGTCACATCCTGCCAATGTGAGTACCTTCCCATTATCCCTACTCTCTGTCGCCCTTCGCTCAGCCAATTTCCTAACCAAGTCCGTACTTTTCCCTCGATTCCATGGGCTTCTATCTTAGCTAACAGTCTCTTGTGTGGGACCTTATCAAATGCCTTCTGGAAGTCCATATAAATAACATCCATTGACATTCCTCTGTCCACTACTTTAGTCACCTCTTCAAAAAAAATTCAATCAGGTTTGTCAGGCACGACCTACCTTTCACAAATCCATGCTGGCTCTCTCTGATGAACTGAAAATTCTCGAGGTGCTCAGTCACCCTATCCTTAATTATAGACTCCAGCATTTTCCCCACAACAGATGTTAGGCTAACTGGTCTATAATTCCCCGGTTTCCCTCTCTCTCCTTTCTTAAAAAGCAGAGTGACATGAACAACCCCAGCTTCTCCAGTCTATCCACATAACTAAAGTCCCTCATCCCTGGAATCATTCCAGTAAATCTTTTCTGCACCCTCTCTAAGGCCTTCACATCTTTCCTAAAGTGCGGTGCCCAGAACTGGACACAATACTCCAGTTCTGGCCAAACCATGTTTTATAAAAGTTCATCATGACTTCCTTGCTTTTGTACTCTATGCCTCTATTTATAAAGCCCAGGATCCTGTATGCTTTTTTTAACCGCTTTCTCAACCTGCCCTGCCACCTTCAACGATTTGTGCACATATACCCCCAGATCTCTCTGTTCCTGTACCCCTTTTAGAGTTGTGCCCTCTAGTTTATATTGCCTCTCCTCGTTCTTCCTACCGAAATGTATCACTTCGCACTTCTCTGTGTTAAATTTCATCTGCCACGTGTCCGCCCATTCCACCAGCCTGTCTATATCCTCTTGAAGTCTATCACTATCCTCCTCACTCTTTACTAAACTTCCAAGTTTTGTGTCATCTGCAAATTTTGAAATTGTGCCCTGTACACCCAAGTCCAAGTCATTAATATATATCAAGAAAAGCAGTGGTCCCAGCACCGACCCCTGGGGAACACCACTGTACACCTCCCTCCAGTCCGAAAAACAACCGTTCACCACTACTCTCTGTTTCCTGTCACTGAGCCAATTCTGTATCCATGTTGCTACTGCCCCCTTTATTCCATGGGCTTCAATTTTGATGATAAGCCTACCATACAGCATTTTATCAAATGCCTTTTGAAACTCCATATACACAACACCCACAGTGCCCTCATCTACCCTCTCTGTTACCTCATCAAAAAACTCACTCTGTGCTGGCTTTCATTTATTAGTTCACACTTGTCAAAGTGACTATTTATATTGTCCCGGATTATTGTTCACCACCGGCGCACAGTGGCTGCAGTGTGTACCATCCACAGGATGCTCTGCAGCAACTCGCCAAGGCTTCTTCGACAGCACCTCCCAAACCCACGACCTCTACCACCTAGAAGGACAAGAGCAGCAGGCACATGGGAACAACACCACCTGCACGTTCCCCTCCAAGTCACACACCATCCCGACTTGGAAATATATCGCCGTTCCTTCATCGTCGCTGGGTCAAAATCCTGGAACTCCCTTCCTAACAGAACTGTGGGAGAACCGTCACCACACGGACTGCAGCGGTTCAAGAAGGCGGCTCACCACCACCTTCTCAAGGGCAATTAGGGATGGGCAATAAATGCCGGCCTCGCCAGCGACGCCCACACCCAGAGAGTTAATTGAAAAAGGACAGCCCGCGTCACTCTCTTAAGGGGTTTCCTGCCCTAAATGCCCAGGTGTCTGTCCCTCCATGGATAGATCTGAAAACCTGGGAGCCATTCCTACTGCTGACTCCGTCCCCCCGCAGGCTGCTGCTCCATGAATCACCTGACACTCCCTGTTGCCAGGAAACAGATAACCCCCTCTCCCCACCCTCCTCCTTTTTAACTGATCACAACCTTTCAAAGGCTGCACCACAACTGAATTCCCTCCCTGTCAGGACCAATGTTACGCTCCAGATCTGTCCCTATGAGTTGTTGGGATTAGCTGGTCATTCCCACACCGTCACTAACCCTCCATTGGGAGGAGAATGTAGCTGTGAATGGCTCGGAGGAAGCCTGGTCATCATGAGTCTTATTTCTGATTTCCTTCCTTCACTCGTGCCATTTCCTTGTTATTTCTATTTACGGGATATTATAATCCAATCGAGTCAGTCCCCCACGGACCCTGTAATGTTATTATCAAAACTGGTCACTGATCTCTGCAAAGAGCAGAGAGAAGAAATTCAACCTTTCAGGACAGCTGTCTCTTCACTGGAATCGACACGGCTTTTAAATATGAAGCAGAACCACATGAACCCATCGAGCTATTGGCCCAGATTTTTGTTGGAGTGGGCCATCTCGTGGCTTGCCCTGTTAGTTAGACTTTTTCCCTCACCCTTGAGATACCCTGTAAATTGTGAATCATACAATCATAGAAATCTACGGTACAGTCGGAGGCCATTCAGCCCATCATGCCTGTGCTGGCCAAAAAAGAGCTATCCAGTTTAATCCCACTTTCCAGCACTTGGTCCGTAGCCCTGTAGGTTACGGCACTTCAAGTGCACATCCAGGTACTTTTTAAAATGAGTTGAGGGTCTCTGCCTCTCCCACCCTTTCAGGCAGTGAGTTCCAGACCCCCACCACCCTCTGGGTGAAAACATTTCTCCTCAGCTCCCCTCTAATCCTTCTACCAATCACTTTAAATCTATGCCCCCTGGTTATTGACCTCTCTGCTAAGGGAAATAGGTCCTTCCTATCCACTCTATCGAGGCCCCTCATAATTTATACACCTCAATTAAATCTCCCCTCAGCCTCCTTTGTTCCAATAAAAACAACCCCAGTCTATCCAATCTTTCCTCATAGCTAAAATTCTCCAGTCCTGGCAACATCCTCGTAAATCTCCTCTGTACCCTCTCTAGTGCAATCACATCCTTCCTGTAATGTGGTGACCAGAACTTTACACAGTACTCAAGCTGTGGCGAAACCAATGATTATACAGTTCTAGCATAATCTGAATCACCACAAGTTGCTGGACCATTTGCACCACTCCACTGTTCGCCTCGTGAAAATGGCATCTCGTCCTTAACCTCCCCGTGAGTTTCATGAAGTTGCTGCATTTACTCATTAATTGCCTGTTAAGTCTGGTAATTTTCAGCACATGTATCCTTTTAATGGTGTGATGATTGTGACTCACCGTCAATCAACCTCTCTGTTCAGAAAGTGAACACATTAAACAGTGAATTGTTTTAAAGATTTTAAAAATATCAAGTTTTTAATTTTTAATTTTTTTTCTTACTTTGTCACTTTTCTCTCTCTCTTAATCCAATCTTTCTTTCCCTCTCTTGATTTCTCTTTCTGTATCTGATTTGACTCTAATTCACTCTCCTTCTCAATCCTTCCTCTGTTTCTTTCTCAATCCTTAAATCTCACTGTTGGTCTCACCGTTCACTAGGGTCCCAGACCCCCTTTACCCTTGTTGTTATCAGCTCACACTTCCAGCAACTTACGTAGAATTACATCAAATGTACAGCACAGAAACAGGCCATTCGACCCAAACAGTCTGTGCCTGTGTGTATGCCCCACACCAGCCTCCTCCCTCTCTTCTTCATCTAAATTACAGGGCAAAAACATTGAAAACCTAAATGTCCACAAACAAGTCCATCCAACGATGTCCGACCCATCAAAATCTGGGCCATTGTGAATTACACTCAAATCAGTTACAGAAATCTGGGCCATTGTGAATTACACTCAAATCAGTTACAGAAATCTGGGCCATTGTGAATTACACTCAAATCAGTTACAGAAATCTGGGCCATTGTGAATTACACTCAAATCAGTTACAGAAATCTGGGCCATTGTGAATTACACTCAAATCAGTTTCAGAAATCTGGGCCATTGTGAATTACACTCAAATCAGTTACAGAAATCTGGGCCATTGTGAATTACACTCAAATCAGTTACAGAAATCTGGGCCATTGTGAATTACACTCAAATCAGTTACAGAAAGAGAGGGAGAAAAAAGTGACCAAGGAAAAGGAAGAAAAAAATAAATTTTAAAAATCTCGGGGAACAGTTTACTACCTGCAGGAATGAGACACCACACAGTTTCAATTGTTCCCTTTCTGGACGGGAGAGGTTGTTTGGCATTACAGGAATATAAATCTCCTCATTAACAGAGTCCTTACATAGAATCATAGAAAGGTTACAGCACGAAGTCCATCGAGTCCGTGCCGCTCTCTGCAAGATCAATCCAGCCAGTCCCACTCCCCCGCCCTATCTCCGTAGCCCTGCACATTTTTTCCCTTGAAGTACTTATCCAGTTCCCTTTTGAAGGCCATGATTGAATCTGCCTCCACCACCCCCTTGGGCAGTGCATTCCAGATCCTAATCACTCGCTGTGTAAAAAAGTTTTTCCTCATGTCACCTTTGGTTCTTTTATCTTAAATCTATGTCCTCTGGATCTTGACCCTTCCGCCAATGGGAACAGTTTCTCTCTATCTACTTTGTCTAGACCCTTCATGATTTTGAACACCTCGATCAAATCTCCTCGCAACCGTCTCTGTTCCAAGGAGATCAACCCAGCTTCTCCAGTCTATCCACGGAACTAAAGTCCCTCATCCCTGGCATCATTCTAGTCAATCCCTTCTGCACCCTCTCTAAGGCCTTCACATCTTTCCTAAAGTGCGGTGCCCAGAACTGGACACAATACTCCAGTTGTGGCCAAACCAGTGTTTTATAAAGGTTCATCATGACTTCCTTGCTTTTGTACTCTATGCCTCTATTTATAAAGCCCAGGATTCCGTATGTTTTTTTAACCGCTTTCTCAACCTGCCCTGCCACCTTCAATGATTTGTGCACATATACCCCCAGATCTCTCTGTTCCTGTACCCCTTTTAGAATTGTGCCCTCTAGTTTATATTGCCTCTCCTCGTTCTTCATACTGAAATGTATCACTTTGCACTTTTCTGCATTAAATTTCATCTGCCACGTGTCCGCCCATTCCACCAGCCTGTCCATATCCTCTTGAAGTCTATCACTATCCTCTACACTGTTCTCAACCCTTCCAAGTTTTGTGTCATCTGAAAATTTTGAAATTGTGCCCTGTACACCCAAGTCCAAGTCATTAATATATATCAAGAAAAGCAGTGGGTCCCAGTACTGACCCCTGGGGAACACCACTGTACACCTCCCTCCAGTCCGAAAAACAACCGTTCACCACTGCTCTCTGTTTCCTGTCTCTTAGTCAATTCTGTATCCATGTTGCTACTGCCCCTTTATTCCATGGGCTTCAATTTTAATACATCGTCAAGTACCAGCCCCAACTTTCTCCAGCGAGTTTAATAAGTTTTAACAGCTCAAATACAGCAATTTCTTGACTCGGGGAGGTTGAGGGCGAGATCCCATTTTCATGAAGCTAACGGCAAATTGTCCATCAATTTGTGTCAATTCACAGCTGACGGTGTATCTCGATCTCACCACAGATTGCTGGGTTATTTACACACCAATAATGGCATGCTCATTTAACTCACCATTACTGAGCCAGCAAATTCTACCCAATTTTACTGGGAAGTGAGGTGAGGCAATTCAGAGCAGGAGTCTACACTTGTGGACTCCTTTTAAGAATCAGTCTGCAGTGAGCAGAAACTACTTAAACCTGCACAGAATGGCATAAAGATCAGTACAGACATTAGTGGCCATTGTCGCTCCAGCCCATTCTATCACAGAATCCCACAATCCTCCATCACAGACTCCATAATTTTTGTCTTCACCACCCCCCCTCCCACCCACGAGACCATTCGAAGTATGGACCACACTCCGTGTGAAGAACTGCACTTTCCCTGTCCCTTTAACTCTCCACACTGTCCCTACCCCTTTAACACTGGGCCCAGTCCCTGCCCCTTTAACACTGGGCTCAGTCCCTGCCCCTTTAACACCGGGCTCAGTCTCCGCCCCTTTAACTCCGGGCTCAGTCCCTGCCCCTTTAACTCCGGGCTCAGTCCCTGCCCCTTTAACTCCGGGCTCAGTCCCTGCCCCTTTAACTCCGGGCTCAGTCCCTGCCCCTTTAACACTGGGCTCAGTCCCTGCCCCTTTAACACCGGGGTCAGTCCCTGCCCCTTTAACACTGGGCACAGTCCCTGCCCCTTTAACGGTGGGCTCAGTCCCTGTCCGTTGAACACCGGGCTCAGTCCCTCCCCTTTAACACTGGGCTCACTCCCTGCTCCTTTCACACTGCGCTCAATCCCTGCTCCTTTAACACTGCGCTTAGTCCCTGCCCCTTTAACACTGGGCCTTGTCCCTGCTCCTTTAAAACTGGGCTCAGTCCCTGCCCCTTTAACTCCGGGCTCAGTCCCTTCCCCTTTAACACTGGGCTAAGTCCCTGCCCCTTTAACACTGGGCCCAGTTGCTGCCCCTTTAACAATGGGCCCAGTCGCTGTCCCTTTAACACAGGCTCAGTCCCTGTCCCTTTAACACCGGGCTCAGTCACTGCCCCTTTAACACTGGGCTCAGTCCCTGCCCTTTAACACTGGGCTCAGTCGCTGTCCCTTTAACACAGGCTCAGTCCCTGCCCCTTTAACACTGGGCTAAGTCCCTTCCCCTTTAACACTGGGCTAAGTCCCTGCCCCTTTAACACTGGGCTCAGTCCCTGCCCCTTTAACATTGGGCTCAGTCCCTGCCCCTTTAACATTGGGCTCAGTCCCTGTCCCTTTAACACTGGGCTCAGTCCCTGTCCCTTTAACACTGGGCTCAGTCCCTGTCCCTTTAACATTGGGCTCAGTCCCTGTCCCTTAAACACTGGGCTCAGTCCCTGCCCCTTTAACATTGGGCTCAGTCCCTGTCCCTTAAACACTGGGCTCCATCCCTGTCCCTTTAACATTGGGCTCAGTCCCTGTCCCTTTAACACTGAGCTCAGTCCCTGTCCCTTTAACATTGGGCTCAGTCCCTGCCCCTTTAACACTGGGCCCAGTCGCTGCCCCTTTAACACTGGGCTCAGTCCCTGCCCCTTTAACACTGGGCTCAGTCGCTGCCCCTTTAACACTGGGCCCAGTCCCTGCCCCTTTAACATTGGGCTCAGTCCCTGTCCCTTTAACATTGGGCTCAGTCCCTGTCCCTTAAACACTGGGCTCAGTCCCTGCCCCTTTAACATTGGGCTCAGTCCCTGTCCCTTTAACACTGAGCTCAGTCCCTGCCCCTTTAACACTGGGCACAGTCCCTGCCCCTTTAACGGTGGGCTCAGTCCCTGTCCGTTGAACACCGGGCTCAGTCCCTCCCCTTTAACACTGGGCTCACTCCCTGCTCCTTTCACACTGCGCTCAATCCCTGCTCCTTTAACACTGCGCTTAGTCCCTGCCCCTTTAACACTGGGCCTTGTCCCTGCTCCTTTAAAACTGGGCTCAGTCCCTGCCCCTTTAACTCCAGGCTCAGTCCCTTCCCCTTTAACACTGGGCTAAGTCCCTGCCCCTTTAACACTGGGCCCAGTTGCTGCCCCTTTAACAATGGGCCCAGTCGCTGTCCCTTTAACACAGGCTCAGTCCCTGTCCCTTTAACACCGGGCTCAGTCACTGCCCCTTTAACACTGGGCTCAGTCCCTGCCCTTTAACACTGGGCTCAGTCGCTGTCCCTTTAACACAGGCTCAGTCCCTGCCCCTTTAACACTGGGCTAAGTCCCTTCCCCTTTAACACTGGGCTAAGTCCCTGCCCCTTTAACACTGGGCTCAGTCCCTGCCCCTTTAACATTGGGCTCAGTCCCTGCCCCTTTAACATTGGGCTCAGTCCCTGTCCCTTTAACACTGGGCTCAGTCCCTGTCCCTTTAACACTGGGCTCAGTCCCTGTCCCTTTAACATTGGGCTCAGTCCCTGTCCCTTAAACACTGGGCTCAGTCCCTGCCCCTTTAACATTGGGCTCAGTCCCTGTCCCTTAAACACTGGGCTCCATCCCTGTCCCTTTAACATTGGGCTCAGTCCCTGTCCCTTTAACACTGAGCTCAGTCCCTGTCCCTTTAACATTGGGCTCAGTCCCTGCCCCTTTAACACTGGGCCCAGTCGCTGCCCCTTTAACACTGGGCTCAGTCCCTGCCCCTTTAACACTGGGCTCAGTCGCTGCCCCTTTAACACTGGGCCCAGTCCCTGCCCCTTTAACATTGGGCTCAGTCCCTGTCCCTTAAACACTGGGCTCAGTCCCTGCCCCTTTAACATTTGGCTCAGTCCCTGTCCCTTTAACACTGAGCTCAGTCCCTGTCCCTTTAACATTGGGCTCAGTCCCTGCCCCTTTAACACTGGGCCCAGTCGCTGCCCCTTTAACACTGGGCTCAGTCCCTGCCCCTTTAACACTGGGCTCAGTCGCTGCCCCTTTAACACTGGGCCCAGTCCCTGCCCCTTTAACATTGGGCTCAGTCCCTGTCCCTTAAACACTGGGCTCAGTCCCTGCCCCTTTAACATTTGGCTCAGTCCCTGTCCCTTTAACACTGAGCTCAGTCCCTGTCCCTTTAACATTGGGCTCAGTCCCTGCCCCTTTAACACTGGGCCCAGTCGCTGCCCCTTTAACACTGGGCCCAGTCGCTGCCCCTTTAACACTGAGTCCAGTCGCTGCCCCTTTAACACTGAGCTCAGTCCCTGTCCCTTTAACATTGGGCTCAGTCCCTGCCCCTTTAAGACTGGGCCCAGTCGCTGCCCCTTTAACACTGAGCCCAGTCGCTGCCCCTTTAACACTGGGCTAAGTCCCTGCCCCTTTAATTCTGGGCCTAGTCTGGTTGCCATGGCGCCGCGGCCCCGCCTGTTCCCGGCGCTTGATCCCCGGGTGGCGGTGCCTCCTCCGGCCATGTCTCTGAGCAAGAAGCTGGTTCTGTCCCGGGCCAAGGCCGCCGACCTGGACACGGTGAAGAAATTAAACTGCTGGTGAGTGAGGGCCGCACGGGCACGGCCACGGGCACTGGCACTGCCCCCCCCCCTCACCCTCACCCCTCCTCACCCTCACCCCCCCCCCTCACCCTCACCCCCCCCCTCACCCTCACCCCCCCTCACCCTCACCCCCCCTCACCCTCACCCCCCCTCACCCTCAGCCCCCCCCCCCCTCACCCTCACCCCCCCCCTCACCCTCACCCCCCCTCACCCTCACCCCCCCTCACCCTCACCCCCCCTCACCCTCACCCCCCCCCCCCCTCACCCCCCTCACCCTCACCCCCCCTCACCCTCACCCCCCCTCACCCTCACCCCCCCCTCACCCTCACCCCCCTCACCCTCACCCCCCCCCCCCTCACCCCCCTCACCCTCACCCCCCCTCACCCTCACCCCCCCTCACCCTCACCCCCCCTCACTCCCTCACCTCCAACACCCCCCCCTCACCTCCCCCCCCTCACTCCCTCACCTTCACCGCCCCCCTCCCTCACCTTCACCGCCCCCCTCCCTCACCTTCACCGCCCCCCTCCCTCACCTTCACCGCCCCCCTCCCTCACCTTCACCGCCCCCCTCCCTCACCTTCACCGCCCCCCTCCCTCACCTTCACCGCCCCCCTCCCTCACCTTCACCGCCCCCCTCCCTCACCTTCACCGCCCCCCTCCCTCACCTTCACCGCCCCCCTCCCTCACCTTCACCGCCCCCCTCCCTCACCTTCACCGCCCCCCTCCCTCACCTTCACCGCCCCCCTCCCTCACCTTCACCGCCCCCCTCCCTCACCTTCACCGCCCCCCCTCCCTCACCTTCACCGCCCCCCTCCCTCACCTTCACCGCCCCCCTCCCTCACCTTCACCGCCCCCCTCCCTCACCTTCACCGCCCCCCTCCCTCACCTTCACCGCCCCCCTCCCTCACCTTCACCGCCCCCCTCCCTCACCTTCACCGCCCCCCTCCCTCACCTTCACCGCCCCCCTCCCTCACCTTCACCGCCCCCCTCCCTCACCTTCACCGCCCCCCTCCCTCACCTTCACCGCCCCCCTCCCTCACCTTCACCGCCCCCCTCCCTCACCTTCACCGCCCCCCTCCCTCACCTTCACCGCCCCCCTCCCTCACCTTCACCGCCCCCCTCCCTCACCTTCACCGCCCCCCTCCCTCACCTTCACCGCCCCCCTCCCTCACCTTCACCGCCCCCCTCCCTCACCTTCACCGCCCCCCTCCCTCACCTTCACCGCCCCCCTCCCTCACCTTCACCGCCCCCCTCCCTCACCTTCACCGCCCCCCTCCCTCACCTTCACCGCCCCCCTCCCTCACCTTCACCGCCCCCCTCCCTCACCTTCACCGCCCCCCTCCCTCACCTTCACCGCCCCCCTCCCTCACCTTCACCGCCCCCCTCCCTCACCTTCACCGCCCCCCTCCCTCACCTTCACCGCCCCCCTCCCTCACCTTCACCGCCCCCCTCCCTCACCTTCACCGCCCCCCTCCCTCACCTTCACCGCCCCCCTCCCTCACCTTCACCGCCCCCCTCCCTCACCTTCACCGCCCCCCTCCCTCACCTTCACCGCCCCCCTCCCTCACCTTCACCGCCCCCCTCCCTCACCTTCACCGCCCCCCTCCCTCACCTTCACCGCCCCCCTCCCTCACCTTCACCGCCCCCCTCCCTCACCTTCACCGCCCCCCTCCCTCACCTTCACCGCCCCCCTCCCTCACCTTCACCGCCCCCCTCCCTCACCTTCACCGCCCCCCTCCCTCACCTTCACCGCCCCCCTCCCTCACCTTCACCGCCCCCCTCCCTCACCTTCACCGCCCCCCTCCCTCACCTTCACCGCCCCCCTCCCTCACCTTCACCGCCCCCCTCCCTCACCTTCACCGCCCCCCTCCCTCACCTTCACCGCCCCCCTCCCTCACCTTCACCGCCCCCCTCCCTCACCTTCACCGCCCCCCTCCCTCACCTTCACCGCCCCCCTCCCTCACCTTCACCGCCCCCCTCCCTCACCTTCACCGCCCCCCTCCCTCACCTTCACCGCCCCCCTCCCTCACCTTCACCGCCCCCCTCCCTCACCTTCACCGCCCCCCTCCCTCACCTTCACCGCCCCCCTCCCTCACCTTCACCGCCCCCCTCCCTCACCTTCACCGCCCCCCTCCCTCACCTTCACCGCCCCCCTCCCTCACCTTCACCGCCCCCCTCCCTCACCTTCACCGCCCCCCTCCCTCACCTTCACCGCCCCCCTCCCTCACCTTCACCGCCCCCCTCCCTCACCTTCACCGCCCCCCTCCCTCACCTTCACCGCCCCCCTCCCTCACCTTCACCGCCCCCCTCCCTCACCTTCACCGCCCCCCTCCCTCACCTTCACCGCCCCCCTCCCTCACCTTCACCGCCCCCCTCCCTCACCTTCACCGCCCCCCCTCCCTCACCTTCACCGCCCCCCTCCTCACCTTCACCGCCCCCCTCCCTCACCTTTCACCGCCCCCCCTCCCTCACCTTCACCGCCCCCCTCCCTCACCTTCACCGCCCCCCTCCCTCACCTTCACCGCCCCCCTCCCTCACCTTCACCGCCCCCCTCCCTCACCTTCACCGCCCCCCTCCCTCACCTTCACCGCCCCCCTCCTCACCTTCACCGCCCCCCTCCCTCACCTTCACCGCCCCCCTCCCTCACCTTCACCGCCCCCCCTCCCTCACCTTCACCGCCCCCCTCCCTCACCTTCACCGCCCCCCTCCCTCACCTTCACCGCCCCCCTCCCTCACCTTCACCGCCCCCCTCCCTCACCTTCACCGCCCCCCTCCCTCACCTTCACCGCCCCCCTCCCTCACCTTCACCGCCCCCCTCCCTCACCTTCACCGCCCCCCTCCCTCACCTTCACCGCCCCCCTCCCTCACCTTCACCGCCCCCTCCCTCACCTTCACCGCCCCCCCTCCTCACCTTCACCGCCCCCCTCCCTCACCTTCACCGCCCCCCTCCCTCACCTTCACCGCCCCCCTCCCTCACCTTCACCGCCCCCCTCCCTCACCTTCACCGCCCCCCTCCCTCACCTTCACCGCCCCCCTCCCTCACCTTCACCGCCCCCCCCCCCCCTCCCCTCACCTTCACCGCCCCCCTCCCTCACCTTCACCGCCCCCCTCCCTCACCTTCACCGCCCCCCTCCCTCACCTTCACCGCCCCCCTCCCTCACCTTCACCGCCCCCCTCCCTCACCTTCACCGCCCCCCTCCCTCACCTTCACCGCCCCCCTCCCTCACCTTCACCGCCCCCCTCCCTCACCTTCACCGCCCCCCTCCTCACCTTCACCGCCCCCCTCCCTCACCTTCACCGCCCCCCTCCCTCACCTTCACCGCCCCCCTCCCTCACCTTCACCGCCCCCCTCCCTCACCTTCACCGCCCCCCTCCCTCACCTTCACCGCCCCCCTCCCTCACCTTCACCCGCCCCCCTCCCTCACCTTCACCGCCCCCCTCCCTCACCTTCACCGCCCCCCTCCCTCACCTTCACCGCCCCCCCTCCCTCACCTTCACCGCCCCCCCTCCCTCACCTTCACCGCCCCCCTCCCTCACCTTCACCGCCCCCCTCCCTCACCTTCACCGCCCCCCTCCCTCACCTTCACCGCCCCCCTCCCTCACCTTCACCGCCCCCTCCCTCACCTTCACCGCCCCCCTCCCTCACCTTCACCGCCCCCCTCCCTCACCTTCACCGCCCCCCTCCCTCACCTTCACCGCCCCCCTCCCTCACCTTCACCGCCCCCCTCCCTCACCTTCACCGCCCCCCTCCCTCACCTCACCGCCCCCCTCCCTCACCTTCACCGCCCCCCTCCCTCACCTTCACCGCCCCCCTCCCTCACCTTCACCGCCCCCCTCCCTCACCTTCACCGCCCCCCTCCCTCACCTTCACCGCCCCCCTCCCTCACCTTCACCGCCCCCCTCCCTCACCTTCACCGCCCCCCTCCCTCACCTTCACCGCCCCCCTCCCTCACCTTCACCGCCCCCCTCCCTCACCTTCACCGCCCCCCTCCCTCACCTTCACCGCCCCCCTCCCTCACCTTCACCGCCCCCCTCCCTCACCTTCACCGCCCCCCTCCCTCACCTTCACCGCCCCCCTCCCTCACCTTCACCGCCCCCCTCCCTCACCTTCACCGCCCCCCTCCCTCACCTTCACCGCCCCCCCTCCCTCACCTTCACCGCCCCCCCTCCCTCACCTTCACCGCCCCCCTCCCTCACCTTCACCGCCCCCCTCCCTCACCTTCACCGCCCCCCTCCCTCACCTTCACCGCCCCCCTCCCTCACCTTCACCGCCCCCTCCCTCACCTTCACCGCCCCCCTCCCTCACCTCACCGCCCCCCCCCTCCCTCACCTTCACCGCCCCCCTCCCTCACCTTCACCGCCCCCCTCCCTCACCTTCACCGCCCCCCTCCTCACCTTCACCGCCCCCCCCCTCACCTTCAACATCCCCTCCCTCACCTTCAACATCCCCCTCACTCCCTCACCTTCAACACCCCCCCCTCACTCCCTCACCTCCAACACCCCCCCCCTCACTCCCTCACCTTCAACACCCCCTCACTCCCTCACCTTCAACACCCCCCTCACTCCCTCACCTCCAACACCCCCCCCCCTCACTCCCTCACCTTCAACACCCCCTCACCCCCTCACCTTCAACACCCCCCTCACTCCCTCACCTTCAACCCCCCCCCTCACTCCCTCACCTCCAACACCCCCCCCCCCCTCACTCCCTCACCTCCAACACCCCCCCCCTCACTCCCTCACCTCCAACACCCCCTCCACACTCCCTCACCTTCAACACCCCCCCCCTCACCCCCTCACCTTCAACACCCCCCCCCCTCACCACCTCACCTTCAACACCCCCCCCTCACTCCCTCACCTCCAACACCCACTCCACACTCCATCACCTCCAACACCCCCCCCCCCTCACTCCCTCACCTCCAACACCCCCCCCACTCCCTCACCTCCAACACCCCCCTCACTCCCTCACCTCCAACACCCCCCCCCTCACTCCCTCACCTTCAAACCCCCCCCCCTCATTCCCTCACCATCAACACCCCCCCCCTCACTCCCTCACCTTCAAACCCCCCCCCCTCATTCCCTCACCTTCAACACCCCCCCCCTCACCCCCTCACCTCCAACACCCCGCCCCCCTCACTCCCTCACCTCCAACACCCTGCCCCCCTCACTCCCTCACCTTCAACACCCCCCCCTCACTCCCTCACCTCCAACACCCCCCTCACTCCCTCACCTCCAACACCCCCCTCACTCCCTCACCTCCAACACCCCCCCCTCATTCCCTCACCTTCAAACCCCCCCCCCTCACTCCCTCACCTTCAAACCCCCCCCCCCTCATTCCCTCACCATCAACACCCCCCCCTCACTCCCTCACCTTCAACACCCCCCCCTCACCCCCACACCTTCAACACCCCCCTCCTCACTCCCTCACCTCCAACACCCCCCCCCACTCCCTCACCCCCTCACCTTCAACACCCTGCCCCCCTCACTCCCTCACCTCCAACACCCTGCCCCCCTCACTCCCTCACCTCCAACACCCCCCCCTCACTCCCTCACCTCCAACACCCCCCCCTCACTCCCTCACCTTCAACACCCCCCCCCTCACTCCCTCACCTCCAACACCCCCCCCTCACTCCCTCACCTTCAACACCCCCCCCTCACTCCCTCACCATCAACACCCCCCCCTCACTCCCTCACCTTCAACACCCCCCCCCTCACTCCCTCACCTTCAACACCCCCCCCTCACTCCCTCACCTTCAACACCCCCCCCTCACTCCCTCACCTTCAACACCCCCCCCCCTCACTCCCTCACCTCCAACACCCCCCCCCTCACTCCCTCACCTTCAACACCCCCCCCTCACTCCCTCACCTTCAACACCCCCCCCCTCACTCCCTCACCTTCAACACCCCCCCCCCTCACTCCCTCACCTTCAACACCCCCCCCCCTCACTCCCTCACCTTCAACACCCCCCCCCCCTCACTCCCTCACCTTCAACACCCCCCCCCTCACTCCCTCACCTTCAACACCCCCCCCCCTCACTCCCTCACCTTCAACACCCCCCCCCCTCACTCCCTCACCTTCAACACCCCCCCCCCCCTCACTCCCTCACCTTCAACACCCCCCCCCCCCCCTCACTCCCTCACCTTCAACACCCCCCCCCCTCACTCCCTCACCTTCAACACCCCCCCCCCTCACTCCCTCACCTTCAACACCCCCCCCCTCACTCCTTCACCTTCAACACCCCCCCCTCACTCCCTCACCTTCAACACCACCCCCCTCACTCCCTCACCTCCAACACCCCCCCTCACTCCCTCACTCCCTCACCTCCAACACCCCCCCTCACTCCCTCACCCCCTCACCTTCAACACCCCCCCCCTCTCTTCCCCTCTCTCTCCCTCCTTTTTCTCTCTCTCTCTCTCTCCTTTTTTTTTTCTCTCTCTCCCTCTCTCTCTCCCTCCTTTTTTTTTCTCTCTTTCTCTCTCTCTCTATGTGCTGACGGATACTGAGCTTTGCGCCAGGCATCAGCCTCTGAGACTTTAACACCGCAGCTATAGGCTGTTGGTTACTAGTGTAATCACATCCAATAACTAGTGTAACCTGATCATGACTATTGCACCTCACCCAGTAACTAGTGCAACCCTGGCTGCCATTACACCAGCTGGTAACTGGTGTAATGGCAACCCGTGCCTGCTCTAACTTAGTCATAATTACTGTAACCCTGACCAGTAACTACTGTCACCCTGTTCACCAAACACTAACCCAGCCAGTAATTCATGTAATCCTGCCTGCTACCACTGTAACCTAGTATGTAACTTGAGCTATAACTACAGTCGTGGGGTGTGATCCCCGTGACCTTTAACTGGCGTGGGGTACCTCACGGTCTGCCCGGTTAATTAGCCTCTTGCACCCTTCAGCTCAAAACTGTTTTTCCCTGTAAGTTGCTGGAAGTGCGAGCTGATAATGGCACTGTGCGGGTAACAGGGTACCTGGGACCTTAGTGAATTGGTGGGACCAACAGTGTATCTCCTTAACTAATGAAATTTAAGGATTGAGAAATAAACTGGAAGTGTTAGGGAATTTGTACTTAAGTTATTGCACACGATAATGGGATTTGAAGGCATTTGTTGGCATTCATAGGAATTAAGCAAACACTGATTATCATTCATAATAATTACACATATGCTTCGTGTCACACTTACAATATACGACCGTAGAATTCACTGCAACACAGGTTTTGAGCTCGAAGATTTAACGGCTGATCAGGCCTTGTCAAAGTCTAAAAGTTGGCTTCTAATCACCACCTTTTAAATCTTTCTTTCTGGTTACGTCAGAATCCACATATTTCTGTTACCTCATCCAATTAGCTACCATAATCCAGAAATCGCTATCTATGCTCTATCATGGCTTCACCTGGACTAAGCTGTCAATCAAACCATTCATCTGGACAAAGTAATGGAAGTACAAAACTCATCTGTAGGAGGGTCATCACTTGCCTTATGCAGATGTGTCCTTGGAGAAGTTAATTCCCAGGAGGACATCTGAGATACCAATGAAGCTCTGACAAAGTTTGCTTGTCATTGAATGTTTCTCTGCTGAAGTCTGTGCCTGGTAACTATTAATTCCCACTGAACATTTCACTGGAAGTGAAACTGATCTTTACAGCCTTCTAACAGAAACTCACCGCAGTCAAAAGGCACAAGTTTAGGAAATAGATTAAAAATAAATCAATATTAACCCATTCCTTATCGAAGGACGGAGAATGAGGGTGAATTCAATGTTAAATCGGGTACGGGAGGGGAAGAAAGATTGGATTAAGAGAGAGAGAAAGAAGTGACAAAGGAAGAGTAAGAAGAAAAATTTAAAAATTAAAAACTTGATATTTTTAAAATCTTTAAAACAATTCACAACGTGAAGGAATGAGACTCCACTGTTTAATGTGTTCACTTTCTGGGCAGAGAGGTTGATTGGCGGTGATTCACAATCATCACACCATTAAAAGGATACATGTGCTGAAAATTACCAGACTTAACAGGCAATTAATGAGTAAATGCAGCAACTTCATGAAACTCACGGGGAGGTTAAGGACGAGATGCCATTTTTACGAGGCGAACAGTGGAGTGGTGCAAATGGTCCAGCAACTTGTGGTGATTGGCAATTCACGGGGTATCTCTTCCTCACCACAAGGTGCTGGGCGATTCCCACATTAATAACAGTCTGCATCGTTCACATGCCATTATTTTTACAGCAAAATCCAGGCCCCTTGTGTCATTTACTATCTTGGAGCCAGGACCTGATGTACTTCTTTGGATCTCACAAGGGTACAAATGGTCTATTCATGTTCATAATTTTAAACTTGCTGTATTTGAGATGACAAGTGCTGTTCTATTGTTATTTCTCTTCATCTGACAATTATCTTACTTGTTTAAAATTGGGGCTCAATTCTATATAGTTTTAGCTGAGGGAAACAGTCTGAACCTTCACATCCAAGGATGAAACCATCAGATGGCAGGTCTAAGCAAAAGGTGAAGACCAATCAATTTATGGGCCACAAACCATTCAATATTATCCATTTAATAGCAAGACGGGATCTTTCATGAGCATCTGGAAAGAAAGAACTTGCATTTATGCAGTACTTTTCACAACCTCAGGATGTCTCAAAGCGTTTTACAGCTAATGAAGTACTTTTGAAGTGTAGTCACTGTTGTAATGTAGGAAACGCGGCAGCCAATTTGTGCACAGCAAGCTCCCACAAACAGCAACGTGATAAATGACCAGTTAATCTGGTTGGGGGATAGATGTCGGCCAGGACACGGGCGAGCTCCCCTGCTCTTCGAAATAGTGCTGTGGAATCTTTTATATCCACCTGAGAGGGCAGACTTAGTTTAACGTCTAAACTGAAAGACAACTCCTCCGACAGTGCAGCACCCCCTCAGTGGGCAATAATATTTTATTTGATGCATTCAATTTTGGAAATATTGTGTGCCAGTTCATATAAAAATGTTTAATCCATGGTAAATTGGTGATGCTAGTTCCTAGCTGACTCTCAGACTCTCAGTGCAACAGTTATGTTGTAATATTTTCTGTACAAACTCTGTCTGTAAATACATCAATTCATTTAAGTTTGAAATGGATTTTTTCTTTGTTTTTTGTTCCAGGGGGAGTAATCTGAAAGATGTAAGTATTTTATCTCCCTGTCCCATCTTATTTTCCCTTGTCCAGCCCAGTGCAGTGCAGTGTAGTAATGTTTAATATTATACAGGCAGAATGTTATAGAAATTACAGGAAAAAAAGAGCAGAGCGGAGAGCATTGTGTCAAGCTTACCACTTATCAATACAGTAACTACTGTTCTAAAGAACAGCTCTGGCACTCTGTGACCAGGCATAATGAAGGCAAAACAGATCAACGGAGTAATTTAGAAGCACTAATCTAAAGGCTTTCCTTTAGGAAGCATCTCTGAAATGAATAGCACTTATAAAACATGCAGAAAATCAAGACGATGAGAAGGTGGGGCTGAGGGATCTGGTGAGGTATCGTAGTATGTAAAAGCACAGAAGGAGGCCATTCGGCCCATTGTGCCCATGCCAGCTGTTTGGTGGAGCCATCCAATTAATCCCACTGCCCTGCCCTTTCCCCATAGCCCTGTAAATTTTTTCTCTAAGTATTTATCCAGTTCCCTTTTGAAAGTTATTATTGAATTTGCTTCCACTGCCCTTTCAAACAGCGCATTCCAGATCATTACAACTCGCTGTGAAAAAAAAATGTTTCCTCATGTCACCTTTTTTTTGCTGATCACCTTAAATCTGTGTCCTCTGGTTGCCAACCTTTCTGCCACTGGAAACAGTTTCTCCTTATTTACTCTATCAAAACCATTCATGATTTTGAACACCTCGATTAAATCTCCTCTTACCCTTCTCTGTTCTAAGGAGAACAATCCCAGCTTCTCCAGTCTCTCCACATAACTGAAGTCCCTCATCCCTGGAATCATTCTAGTAAATCTCCTCTGTACCCTCTCTAAGGCCTTGACATCCTTCATAAAGTGTGACCAGGACTGGACACAATACTCCAGCAGGGGCCTCACCAGCAAGGGAAGGGGGAGGGTGCGAGGGAGGGGGGGGGGGGGAGGGTGCGAGGGAGGGGGGGGGGGGGGAGGGTGCGAGGGAGGGGGGGGGAGGGTGCGAGGGGAGGGGGGGGGGAGGGTGCGAGGGGAGGGGAGGGTGCGAGGGGAGGGTGCGAGGGGAGGGGGGGGAGGAGGGTGCGAGGGGAGGGGGGGAGGAGGGTGCGAGGGGAGGGGGGGGAGGGTGCGAGGGGAGGGAGGGGGGTGCGAGGGGGAGGGAGGAGGGTGCGAGGGGGGGGGAGCACTCCAGTAACTCGATCTGTAAAGATGTAAGATCCGAGGATTTATTTGTGGATTACTATACTGGTGATTTGTGTAGTGTTCAGCAATAGATTATTTGAAACCAAAGTTTACTGTAGCTTTAACAATGAAAGCAGTGCTGTGCTAACACTGGGCTTGTGCTTTTACTCCACAGCTCTCCATATTAAGGGAAATGCCCAACATAGAAGTGATTACATTAAGGTAAGAACTCAAATGGGATTCTTAACCCTAGCAAATGTGGTGCAATGATTAGTGGAATCTGACCAACATGTGAGGGTCAGCACATGCTATACATTATATCCTGCTCATTGCCAGTCTGTGCTATTAGTTAATCTGTGAGGGTGGTGGCAGGGGTACCACTGTTGGCCTCAGTACCCTTGGGCCAGGGAAGAGGAGAATAAGAGTAATGTCTTGCTGCAATTGATGTGGAGATGCCGGTGATGGACTGGGGTTGACAATTGTAAACAATTTTACAACACCAAGTTATAGTCCAACAAATTTATTTTAAATTCCACAAGCTTTCGGAGGCTTCCTCCTTCGTCACATCGTTCACCTGACGAAGGAGGAAGCCTCCGAAAGCTTGTGGAATTTAAAATAAATTTGTTGGACTATAACTTGGTGTTGTAAAATTGTTTACAATTGCTGCAATTGTACAGGACTTTGGTGAGACCTCACCTGGAGTACTGTGTACAGTTTTGGTCTCCTTATCTAAGGAAGGATATACTTGCCTTAGAGGCGGTGCAACAAAGGTTCACTAGATTGATTCCTGGGATGAGAGGGTTGTCCTATGAGGAGAGATTGAGTAGAATGGGCCTGTACTCTCTGGAGTTTAGAAGAATGAGAGGTGATCTCATTGAAACATATAAGGTTCTGAGGGGGCTTGAACAGGGTTGATGCTGAGAGGCTGTTTCTCCTGGCTGGAGAGTCTAGAACTAGGGGGCATAGTCTCAGGATAAGGGGTCAGCCATTCAATGCTGAGATGAGGAGGAATTTCTTCACTCAGAGGGTTGTGAATCTTTGGAATTCTCTACCCTATAGGGCTGTGGATGCTGAGTCGTTGAATATATTCAAGACTGAGATCGATAGATTTTTGGACACTAGGGGAAATCAAGGGATATGGGGATCAGGCGGGAAAGTGGAGTTGAGGTTGAAGATCAGCCATGATCTGAATGAATGGTGGAGCAGGCTCGAGGGGCTGAATGGCCTACTCCTGCTCCTATTTCTTATGTTCTTAATCAGGCAGGCTGCTTCTCCCTGATTGCCATACACAGGACACTGGGGAGCAATGTTGTCCGATAGACATTGCTGACTAGCCACAAGGTGCTTCACCTATATATTAACAAACATTAACGCCATTTAATGCAAGACTTTTCAGTTCACCAAAAGTTTGGAATTCTGGAATGAATTTATCAGACACAGCACATCTTAATACAGCTTCTAGGTTTTTGTCCAGCAGTTCTGAGTGATATTTTGTCTTCGTCAGGGTGATTGCTGAGACTGTAGACTTGCACAACCATGTTGAGCCAAACAGAGTGCAGCTTGACAGTAACAGTTCTCAGAACCGGATATTTGCCCTCAGTTGAGGCATTTTGCCCAATTTTCAACACGTTTTTAGCATCAGTAGATCCATGTTTAGTCCACGTCTGACCAGAGAGAGCAGGTCCACTGAGTCCCACAAGTTCCCGAGTCAAAACGGAAAGGCTCTTTCACGAACTGAAAGACCAGACTGAAACCATCAATCAGCAAATCTCAAGATTTTTTGGCAAGTTTTGAAGCCAAGCAGCATAGCGTTCTCTCTCAAAACCATGGTCAGCTGTAGGTCGCTGCACATTTGGGAAGTGAAAAAAGTTGTATGTGAGAAGAACAGCTTCAGCTTTGCCTGTACTGTTTCTCCTTTCCCCTGAATTCTCATGTTCAGTTCATGCAGGTGACTATTAATAGCAGTGAACAAATCACACTTCCAAGTTTCTCTCTCGATTTGTGAGAAATTGTCCACTTTGTCTTTTTCGTCAAGGAAGTCTCCAATTGATTGAAGTGGTTTGAGGAACTTTTCCAACTCTTTGCCCTAAATCAGCCCGTCCACATTCGTGAAGTCCACGATTTCTCTTTCAGCATCTTGACAAACTAGCGATGAATTGGATAAAATTGACGGTTTTTACAAGTTTCCATCGTGTGTTTCAATGAATTATCAGCTGCCATCTGAGTCCAAGGGCTGTCTGGATTGTTGGGATGGTCATTTCTCCTGACCCTTAATACAAGTTTGAGGACTAGAAAATACGGAGGCATCTGATTAATATCTCTTATTCATCAAATCAGTGATCCAACCCAGTAGATGCAGTGTCCGTGAGACTGGTACTGGAATACTCATTTGCAACAGACTCATCATGTGCGGTCTTGACTGCACGCACTAGCTCAAACAAGATTAGGTAAAAGTCCTTGAGAGGCTCCCTGTGTTGTATCTTTATAGGGTTAATTACGTTGTTTTAACATGCCGCTATTACATCAGCATGTCCTATCTCCATCTAATTAATACATGAGTACCTTTACCTAACATGCCACTGTGTCAAGTGATGTTCTTGCCTCTTCTCAACTATGCCTGAGCAATGCCATCAATCTCTGTTCATTGTTCTCTCTCCATGCATGGCCTTCACTCTTATCGGTCTTAATACATCCCACCTGTTAGCTATTCTCTCAGTTCAAAGTCTTGCTTCACAAATCATATCCAGAACACTAACTGGGCAGTACCACAAATGTCACCCAATTCATTCAGTGCAAGAGAGTCTTTTAGTTCAGCTTCCAGCTTCGCTTAGTGCTGGGATTGTTCTCAGAGCAGAGATTTAATAGAGGTGTTCAAAATCATGGGTTTTGATAGAGTAAATAAGGAGAAACTGTGTCCACTGGCAGGAGGGTCAGTAACCAGAGGACACATTTAAAATGATAGGCAAAAAACCAGAGGGGAGATGAGAATTTTTCTTACACAGTGAGTTATGATGATCTGGAATGCGCTGCCTGAAAGGGTGGTGGAAGCAGATTCAGTAGTAACTTTCAAAAGAGAATTGGATAAATACTTGAAAAGGAAAAATTTGCAGGGCCATGGGAAAAGAGCAGGGGAGTGGGACTAATTGGATAGCTCTTTCAAAGAGCCAGCACAGGCACTTGGGCTGAATGGCCTCCTTTTGTACTGTATCATTGTATGATCAGTCAGCTCTCAAAGAACGACAGAAACTGTTGCTGTTTCCCTCGTGACACATCTATCCATTTTCAAATCTATGAAATCCTCCATTTTATTTTTCTTTCATGAGACACTCCCGACCCGCCCCTGCTCTCTCTCTCTCTCTCCAGGACTCGGTTGGATGCCCTTTGCCGTGAGCTGCCCTGTTGGAGCTGCTCGTTATTTGCTGGGCTTGCTGTCTCTTGCTGGCCTGGAGTGGTTGTTCCAATTAGTTGAGCTGACCACGATGACATCTCCCTCTCTGTACAATATTGTTGGTGTTTTCACGGTGCTGAAGTCTGCCGTTTTTCTTTGTGTTACACACCATCTCAGCAGCTAACCAAGGAAGTAAAGTGCACACAACCAGAAATAAAAACACTTCCAGCTGCTGCTCTTGCCATTTGATCAATAAAAGGACAAAAAAGTTAAAGTACACGTGCGTTGGTGAATGTTCCTGCTGGGTGACTGGAATGTGAGGAGCTGCACTAAACACTCTGTCTGAGTCTCTGTTCTACCGAGTGTGTCTCCCTGCTGCTGGGTCAGTAAGGCAGCGGAGCGCTGAGGGAAATGTTTAATATTCAGTTAGTCTTCTAGCTCGCTACCTGCTATTATGTTTTTCCATTTGGAACAGTCAGTGCGATGCGTGGATGTGCCCCAGTCAGGCAGCTGCCATTTAGCGAAAAGATGCAGTTCTCCACATCTGGCCTCCCCATTTGCCACATGTCCAATATGTTAGCCACTTGCCACAACACTGGTGTATGGGACAGGAACAGGATCTGGGCAGCCTGTGATGTTCCTTCACAGACAGGCTGTATCTAAGCTGACCCATGAAGACTGTGCACTTCAGTCAGGTACCACACAGCTGCTGGCATCCCAGGAGCCCCACCTTATTGGAGAGGGCCAACAAGCAGTCTCCTTGTAATCTGCATGTTCTCGTGTTCGAACGTGAACCCCGTCTTCTTTTTATTTTTATTTTAGCCTGTTGCCCAAGCATTGTATATTGGAAGTTATTGTTGCGTTGAGATATCAGATCATCAGCTAGCTGGGGATTGGGGACGATGTGCCAGCATTAGTGAGTTGAAAAAGAAAGCAACTTGTTCCCTTGCAAGTGTCCCACAGTTTCCAGCACTTCATTGATTCTTGCTACGCTGGATTTTGGAAAATGCAGGTGCAGGTGCAGGGCTGCGACCCATGTTGCAGGACATCACCTGGCTTTAAAGAGGAAGACAAGTGTCGAACTCTGCACCATCCCACCTGCTGAAACTTCACTTCTTCCCTTAGTCACTCTCAAAGAGCGACAGAGTGTGTCTGAAATGAGCGATAAAGGATAAAGGCGGAGTGTTTCTCGGGTCACGTTTCAGGACTTCTTTGACCATTTTTCTACAGACAGGATTTAGAGAAAAAAAACAATTTTTAATGTTGGGTTTTTAAAAGCATTGTGTACTCAGACACGTTTATATTTTTAAAAAATGTCTAGGACAATAGTGTTGGAATCCTGTAATGAGGTACAGTAAATGTAAAGAATCTTACAACACCAGGTTATAGTCCAACAAATTTATTTGAAAATCACAAGCATCCACATCATGAGGTACAGTAGTTCCTTTTAATCAATTTGATCCGACACTGTATTGGTAAAGAATTGAGGCTTTATTGTTCACAAACAGCAAATGATACACACCCCATCGAGCGATAACTAACAATCCCAGACTGGAAATATATTACCTGTCTAGGACTGGACAGCCGGCCTGGGTGGCACTTCTGTATTCCTCACTACGTCTGCCTCCGATACATCTCCCCTTCTAGAACCATACAGGGTTAGGCCGTTTTACCAGCATTCACGTCCCCTGGAAGTATCTGATCCCTTCAATATTCCGACTGTCCTTGTGATAGCTATGGGTCAATCTTTACACACTACTTCCTGCCTGGGACATGCCCAGTCCTGCACGTACTGTCTCGCAGGTGATTTGGTCAGGTAGCGGGTGTTCCCTCTAAACCTTTGACCAGTTGATCTTTGCTGTCTCCATTGCAGGTTTTCGATACACAACCACATTCCCTGCTTTAATCTTCCCCTAGGTGGCTGACCCATTATGTGTCTGCATTCTTTCTTCCATTGAGCTGATGGCCTGCTAATTTCTGGTGCTTTCACACCCCTTCTTTTAGCAGGGTTAATGGGCCTGCTGGTTCATGGTTTTTTTGCACACTCCTGATTTAGCTGCTTAATCTTAGTTCCTTTAACCTGTCTAAAGTTAATTTCATTTTTTATCGTTTCTTAGCTTATTCACCTTTTCTTACAATAGGTACATAAGATATACTTAAGATAAACTGAGCTAGTTGTGATGTTGTTTCCCGGAGAAATCGAAGGAGCATTCATGCAAAAGATGCTGATACCCAATCCAGTTTATAAGGAGGTAATATTGTTACGTCCCTGGGTTACTCAGTTACGTCAGTAAATGCAGCCAGTGTGAGTCTCGGCAATTAAAAGATGATCTTGAGACTGCTTCTGGGATGCTTAATCCCATTAAACCAGAGTATCTGTGGTAGACCTGAGTTTGTAACAGGTGGTCACTCTGCTATCGGAGGGAAGGCTCCTGAGGTTGGTGACATGTTTCAGTCTATACCTAGAAACATTTTAAGAGACTGTTGTGCCCGTGACTCTCCTCACTCATGACCGGTGATTCTCTTGGTGCCATGTGAGGGATGAATTGTAGGTTCTGCTTAATTTCTACTAAACCTTTTTTAATTAACCTAAACCCATCGCTGCCATGTAGCAGTTGTGACTAAGAGACATCCTGTTGCCAGGCCTCTGCCTGTAACTCAGTGCACACAAGGATAGCTAAGGGTTACTCACCTGTTGACTTTCTTTGTTTAATGGGGCAAGTAGCTAGCCTCTGCTTGGTACCTATCCTGTGCAGCTATGATAGAGGTTAGGGAATTACCACCTGTACTGTGGGTGCATTGGGATACCAATATTCTGTGCCATAGCCTCCCATTTCCAGCTGCTCAATCTCATTCTGCAGTGCACCTTCCTTCACTTCTCATTGCTATCCTGGAGCACCTAATAGCTTGTAACTCCCTACCAGTGTTTGACCAAGCAGGGTGTTTAGTTTTGTGAAGGATATCTATGCCTTTACCAGCAAAGGATGATAGGACTACTCGAATCAGTGCCAGAAGACACTCCATTCCTGCCAGTCGGCCTATCAAATCTCCTCCCATTCTACCCTCCTCCTGCAAACCTTCCACCCAAGGTTGGTCAGTCCTAATCATGTGATTAACCTCATCATCTCTCTCGATTACTTTCAACAATGGTGGTGTCCTGCACTGGGGTCCTTTCCCCTTCACCAGGGCTTTTCAATGAACAAAACACATTGTTGAGTATTGTACAAATGAAGCTGTGCAGACTGTGCCAAATTGGGGCTGCAGTGGGGCTTGGAATAGTCTTCTGATAGCCCAGTTGTTCCTGTTCGGTACGGCCGGAGGACTCGGTACGCTATTCTGGTGAGACTGGCTTGGGTTTTAATGTAATCCTAGCAAGGTCTTGATTCTCTTTCCTGGTCCTTCACACTAAATTCTACCTTTTTATTTTGCTAGTGGTTAGGAGTTTATAAATTATTGCACAAGACGATAGGGTTCAAAGGCATTTATTGGCTTTAATAGAAATTAAGCAAATAATAATTATTACCAATAATCTCACATACAGTTATTACCAACTTTCACACATACAGTGAGAATTGTTATTACCGATAATCTCGCACATGTACAATGGTAACTGTTATTACCGATAATCTCGCACATGTACAATGGTAACTGTTATTACCGATAATCTCGCACATGTACAATGGTAACTTATTACCGATAATCTCGCACATGTACAATGGTAACTTATTACCGATAATCTCGCACATGTACAATGGTAACTTATTACCGATAATCTCGCACATGTACAATGGTAACTGTTATTACCGATAATCTCGCACATGTACAATGGTAACTGTTATTACCGATAATCTCGCACATGTACAATGGTAATTGTTATTACCGATAATCTCGCACATGTACAATGGTAATTGTTATTACCGATAATCTCGCACATGTACAATGGTAACTGTTATTACCGATAATCTCGCACATGTACAATGGTAACTTATTACCGATAATCTCGCACATGTACAATGGTAACTTATTACCGATAATCTCGCACATGTACAATGGTAACTTATTACCGATAATCTCGCACATGTACAATGGTAACTTATTACCGATAATCTCGCACGTACTCAGTGTCCCACAGACGGTACCAGGGACCGGAGAATTCACCGTGTCGCAGGTTCGAAATGTGAGGATTGTCTGGTCAAGCCTTGTCGCACTCTGAAGAATCTGTTCTAACACTGCACTTTATATATTTTTTCCATGGAGCAGATTCATATGCTTATCAAAGGATTAGGTCATCCTGTTATTCACTTACTGAATTTCAGTTTTAACAAGAAGGCCTCTCATACACCTTATCAAGGCTTTATCTTGACTGAGTTGTCAACCAAATCATTCAAGTGGATGAGTTATCACTTGTCTTGTGCATATGTGTCCTTGGAGATAATCCCGAGGGAGACAGCTGCTAAGACAAAGAAAGCTTGGAGCTGAATGCTTATCAACTAAAGTCTCTGGTGAACACTGCTGACTTTTCCAGCCTTCTAACTCAAACTTACTTAACAGGCAAAAGCTAAAAGTTAAGAATGAGCCATTTCTTTACCGTGGAAGTTGAATTTTGTGTCGTTGTAACTAATTGTGGTGCAATGAGTAAAGGAACTGCAGCGTGTCGCATTCAGCCAGGCAGACTGAAGTCCCAGGTTCCTTACCCGGTTTTTGTCACGTTAGTTATGTCAGCAGGGATAACAATTGGAGCACAGGGCCATGGGGGGCAGAACAATGAGCCAGGATCACCTACCATGGAGTATCGAGCACAGAATCGGACTTGACTGAGATACCTTCACAGTTCCGGAACTGGCAACGCTGACCACTGAGGTTGATGGAGAAGGATGACCGCTTGGTTGAGGTACCAGAGAGCACCATGGTGGAACTGCACTCCAGCTAGAGTTGGTAGAGGAGGATGTGGTTTTCCTAAGTGGGCTGTTCCCTGAGTGTTCTTGTTTGAGGCACAAGGCTGAATTTTGTTCTGTTTTTTTTTATTCCCACAGTGTGAACAACATCTCTTCTTTAGTTTATTTCCGATACTGTCAGAACATCAGTGAGCTTTACCTCAGGAAGAACAATATTCAGAACCTGGCCGAGATCTGCTACCTGAGAGGGCTGCACCGCCTACGAGTGCTGTGGTTGTCAGAAAACCCTTGCTGTGGAGCAGACCCTCACCGTTACAGAATGACTGTCTTGCGGAACCTGCCAAACCTGCAGAAGCTGGATAACCAAGGTACAGGAACAACGGTTACACCACAATTCAGATGGATATATTTGCGAGCAGAATTTGTTTGGGAGCCTTGTTCATGATGTTTCAGGTTGGGGACTGGTGTTACTCACTCCCCACAGCCACGACAGTAAATGGTAGCCACAGAAGTTATTGACAGTACATTTTAATGAGTCTCTTTATCTGTGACTCCACACTATGGTGATGAAACTATTTGAAAGTTGATAGCATGTTAGAAGTGTCCCCTGTATTTATATAATGCTTAATCACATCCTCAGAATCCCAAACTGCACAACCAATACATTATATTGAAATGTAAGGAGTCACACAACACCAGGTGATAGTCCAACAGCTTTATTTGAAATCACAAGCTTTCGGAGCTTTGCTCCTTCGTCAGGTGAAGTCAGTTGACGAAGGAGCAAAGCTCCGAAAGCTTGTGATTTCAAATAAAGCTGTTGGACTATAACCTGGTGTTGTGTGACTCCTTACATTTGTCCACCCCAGTCCATCACCGGCATCTCCACATCATGGCTTATATTGAAATGGTATGGGAGTGTTTGATGGGACACTGTGGAACATAAGAAATAGGAGCAGGAGTAGGCTATCAGGCCCCTCAAGCCTGCTCCACCATTCAATCAGATCATGGCTGATCTTCTACCTCAACATCATTTTCCTGCACTATCCCCATATTCCTTGATGCCTTTAATATCTAGAAATCTATCGATCTCTGATTTGAATGGACTCAATGACTGAGCCTCCACAGCCCTCTGGGGAGAGAATTCCAAAGACTCACCACTCTCTGAGTGAAGAAATCTCTCCTCATCTCAGTCCTAAATGGCCGACGCCTTATTCTGAGACTCTAACCTCTGATTCTAGACTTCCCAGTCAGGGGAAACATCCTCCCTACATCTACCTTGTCGAGCCAGGATTAGACAGGAACTTTCAGAAGTTGATTGGGAGAGTCTGTTGGCAGGCAAAGGGACGTCTGGTAAGTGGGAGGCTTTCAAAAGTGTGTTAACCAGGGTTCAGGGTAAGCACATTCCTTATAAAGTGAAGGGCAAGGCTGGTAGAAGTAGGGAACCTTGGATGACTCGGGAGATTGAGGCCCTAGTCAAAAAGAAGAAGGAGGCATATGACCTGCATAGACAGCTGGGATCAAGTGGATCCCTTGAAGAGTACAGAGATTGCCGGAGTAGGTTTAAGAGAGAAATCAGGAGGGCAAAAAGGGGACATGAGATTGCTTTGGCAGATAAGGCAAAGGAGAATCCAAAGAGCTTCTACAAATACATAAAGGGCAAAAGAGTAACTAGGGAGAGAGTAGGGCCTCTTAAGGATCAACAAGGTCATCTATGTGCGGAACCACAAGAGATGGGTGAGATCCTGAATGAATATTTCGCATCGGTATTTACGGTTGAGAAAGGCATGGATGTTAGGGAACTTGGGGAAATAAATAGTGATGTCTTGAGGAGTGTACATATTACAGAGAGGGAGGTGCTGGAAGTCTTAACGCGCATCAAGGTAGATAAATCTCCGGGACCTGATGAAATGCATCCCAGGACGTTATGGGAGGTTAGGGAGGAAATTGCGGGTCCCCTAGCAGAGATATTTGAATCATCGACAGCTAAAGGTGAGGTGCCTGAAAATTGGAGGGTAGCAAATGTTGTGCCTTTGTTTAAGAAGGACGACAGGGAAAAGCCTGGGAACTACAGACCGGTGAGCCTGACATCTGTAGTGGGTAAGTTGTAAGAGGGTATTCTGAGAGACAGGATCTACAGGCATTTGGAGAGGCAGGGACTGATTAGGAACAGTCAGCATGGTTTTGTGAGAGGAAAATCATGTCTCACGAATTTGATTGAGTTTTTTGAAGGGGTAACCAAGAAGATAGATGAGGGCTGTGCAGTAGACGTGGTCTGCATGGACTTCAGCAAAGCATTTGACAAGATACCGCATGGTAGGTTGTTACATAAGGTTAAATCTCACGGGATCCAAGGTGAGGTAGCCAATTGGATACAAAATTGGATTGACGACAGAAGACAGAGGGTGGTTGTTGAGGGTTGTTTTTCAAACTGGATGCCTGTGACCAGCGGTGTGCCTCAGGGATCGGTGCTGGGTCCGCTGTTATTTGTTATTTATATTAATGATTTGGATTAGAATTTAGGAGGCATGGTTAGTAAGTTTGCAGATGACACCAAGATTGGTGGCATTGTGGACAGTGAAGAAGGTTATCTAGGATTGCAACGGGATCTTGATAAATTGGGCCAGTGGGCCGATGAATGGCAGATGGAGTTTAATTTAGATAAATGTGAGGTGATGCATTTTGGTAGATCGAATCGGGCCAGGACCTACTCCGTTAATGGTAGGGCGTTGGGGAGAGTTATAGAACAAAGAGATCTGGGAGTACAGGTTCATAGCTCCTTGAAAGTGGAGTCACAGGTGGATAGGGTGGTGAAGGCATTCAGCATGCTTGGTTTCATTGGTCAGAACATTGAATACAGGAGTTGGGATGTCTTGTTGAAATTGTACAGGGCATTGGTGAGGCCACACTTGGAATACTGTGTACAGTTCTGGTCACCCTATTATAGAAAGGATATTATTAAACTAGAAAGAGTGCAGAAAAGATTTACTAGGATGCTACCGGGACTTGATGGTTTGACTTATAGGGAGAGGTTGGATAGACTGAGACTTTTTTCCCTGGAGAGTAGGAGGTTAAGGGGTGATCTTATAGAAGTCTATAAAATAATGAGGGGCATAGATAAGGTAGATAGTCAAAATCTTTTCCCAAAGGTAGGGGAGTCTATAACAAGGCGGCATAGATTTAAGGTGAGAGGGGAGAGATACAAAAGGGTCCAGAGGGGCAATTTTTTCACTCAAAGGGTGGTGAGTGTCTGGAACGAGCTGCCAGAGGCAGTAGGAGAGGCGGGTACAATTTTGTCTTTTAAAAAGCATTTGGACAGTTACATGGGTAAGATGGGTATAGAGGGATATGGGCCAAGTGCAGGCAATTGGGACTAGCTTAGTGGTATAAACTGGGCGACATGGACATGTTGGGCCGAAGGGCCTGTTTCCATGTTGTAAACTTCTATGATTCTATGAGCCCTGTAAGAATTTTGTAAGTTTAAATGAGATCACCTCTCATTCTTCTAAACTCTAGAGAATACAGGTCTAGTCTACTCAATCTCTCCTCATAGACAATCCCGCCATCCCAGGAATCAGTCTGGTGAACCTTCGTTGCACTCCCTCTATGGCAAGTTTATCCTTTCTTGGGTAGGGAGACCAAAATTGTACACAATACTCCAGGTGCAGTCTCACCAAGGCCCTATATAACTGCAGTAAGATATCTTTACTCCCGTACTCACATCCTCCTGTAATAAAGGACAACATACCATTTGCCTTCCTAAGTGTTTGCTGCACCTGCATGTTAGCTTTCAGTGACTCATGTTCAAAGGGACCAGGGTGTCCTTATACATTAACATTTCCCAATCTCTCACCATTTAAAAAATACTCTGCATTTGTTTTTCCTGCCAAAGTGGATAACTTCATATTTTTCCATATTATATTCCATCTGCCATGTTCTTGCCCACTCACTTAGCCTGTCTATATCCCCTTGAAGCCTCTTTGCATCCTCCTCACAACTCACATTCCCACCTCATTTTGTGTCGTCAGCAAACTTGGAAATATTACATATGGTCCCCTCATCCAAATCATTGATATATATTGTGAATAGCTGGGGCCCAAGCACTGATCCCTGCGGTACCCCACGAGTCACAGTCTGCCAACCTGAAAAAGACCCGTTTATTCCTACTCCCTGTTTTCTGTCTGTTAACCAATTCTCAATCCATGTCAGTATATTCCCCCCAATCCCATGTGTTCTAACTTTGTTCATCAACCTCCTGTGTGGGACCTTATCGAAAGCCTTCTGAAAATCCAACACACCACATCCACTGGTTCCCCCTTATCTAGTCCTCAAAGAACTCCAATAGGTTTGTCAAACATGATTTCCCTTTCATAAATCCACGTTGACTCTGTCAAATCCTATTATTATTTTCTAAGTGTCCTGTTATCACATCCTTTATAGTAGATTCTAGCATTTTCCCCACTACTGATGTCTGTCGTTCCCTGTTTTCTCTCTCCTTCCTTTCTTAAATAGTGTGGTTACATTTGCCACCCTCCAATCTGCAGGAACCATTCCCAAATCTATAGAATTTTGGAAGATGACAACCAATGCATCCACTATCTCTATAACCACCTCTTTCAAATCCCTGGGATGTAGATCATCAGGTCCTTGGGATTTATCGACTTTCAGTCCCATTAATTTCTCTAGTATTTTTTCACTAATACTAATTTCCTTTAGTTCCTCATTCTCGCCAGACCCTTGGTTCTCTAGTATTTCTGGGAGGTTTTTTGTGTCGTCTTCCGTGAAGACAGACACAAAGTATTTGTTTAATGTCTCTGTCATCTCCTTATTCCCCATTATAAATTCCCCCGTCTCTGTCTGTAAGGGACCCACTTCTGCCTTCACCAGTCTTTTCCTTTTTACATGCCGATAGAAGCTTTTATGTTTTTATGTTTCTCGCTAGTTTACTCTCAAATTCTATTTTCCCACTTTATTAATTTCTTGGTCCTCCTTTGCTGAATTCTAAAATGCTCCCAATCCT
Organism: Heptranchias perlo; assembly: GCF_035084215.1. Classification (NCBI taxonomy): domain Eukaryota; kingdom Metazoa; phylum Chordata; class Chondrichthyes; order Hexanchiformes; family Hexanchidae; genus Heptranchias; species Heptranchias perlo. The sequence continues at coordinate 59,115 of NW_027139304.1, read as the reverse complement.
CAGGCTCACTGCTTTTTCTGGTAACTTTATTTGCCTCTTCCTTTGATTTAATACTATCTTTAATTTCTCGTGTTAGCCACGGTTGGACCACTTTTCCTGTTGGATTTTTGTGCCTTAAAGGAATATACATTTGTTGTAATTTATGTATTAATCCTTTAAATGCTAGCCATTGCCTGTCTACCATCATACCTTATAATGTTATTCCCCAATCAACCACAGCCCGCTTGCGCCTCATACCTTTGTAGTTTCCCTTGTTTAGATTTAAGACCCTAGTTTCAGATTGAACTACATCACTTTCAAGCTTAATGAAGAATTCTATCATATTATGGTCACTCTTCCCTAAAGGCTCCTTTACAACAAGATCATTAATTAAATCTTTCTCATTGCACAATACTAGATCTAAAATAGCCTGTTCCCTAGTTGGTTCCTCAACATACTGATCTCGAAAACCATCTCTTATACATTCCAGGAATTCATCCTCCACAGTATTAGTGCTAATTTGATTTGCCCAATCTATATGTAGATTAAAGTCCCCCATGATTACTGTATTACCCTTGTTACATGCACTTCTAATTTCCTGCTTTATAACGTGCCCTACGTTACCACTACTGTTTGGCCTATAAGCAACTCCGACCAATGTTTTCACCCCTTTGCTGTTTCTTAGCTCCACCCAAACTGATTCTACATCTTGATCTTCTGAGCCAAGATCCTTTCTCACTATTGTACTGATCTCATCCTTTTATTAACAGCACTACCCCACCTCCTTTTCCTTTTTTCCTGTCTTTCCTAAATGTTGAATATCCTTGAATATTTGATTCCCAGCCTTGGTCACCCTGCAACCACGTCTCTGTAATGGCAATTAGATCATACTCATTTACTTCTATTTGTGATGTCAATTCATCTACCTTATTACGAATGTTTCAATCAGATCATGGCTGATCTTCAACCTCAACTCCAATTTCCTGCCCAATCCCCATTTCCCTTGATTCCCTAGAGTACAGAAATCAGTCTATCTCAGCCTTGAATATATTCAATGACTGAGCATCCACAGCCCTCTGGGGGAGAGACTACAAGAGTGTAGAAATTCCTCCTTATTTCACCCTTAAATAGCAGACCCCTTCTCCTGAGACTATGCCCCCTCGACTCTAGACTCTCCAGCCAGGGGAAACAACCTGTCGGCATCTACCCTGTCAAGCCCCCTCATAATCTTATGTTTCAATGAGATCACCTCTCATTCTCCTAAACTCCAGAGAGTATACGCCCATTCTAATCAACCTCGCCTCATCCCAGGAATTAATCTAGTGAACCTTCGCTACACCGCCTCTAAGTCAAGTTTATCCTTCCTTAGATAAGGAGACCAAAACTGTACACAGCACTCCCGATGAGGTATCACTAGAGCCTATACAATTGTAGTAAGACCTTTTTTTTAAATTCGTTCATGGGATGTGGGCATTGCTGGTGAGGCTGGCATTTATTGCCCATCCCTAATTGCCCTTGAGAAGGTGGTGGTGAGCCGCCTTCTTGAACTGCTGCAGTCCGTGTGGTGAAGGTTCTCCCACAGTGCTGTTAGGAAGGGAGTTCCAGGATTTTGATCCAGCAACAATGAAGGAACGGCGACATATTTCCAAGTCGGGATGGTGTGTGACTTGGAGGGGAACGTGCAAGTAGTGTTGTTCCCATGTGCCTGCTGCCCTTGTCCTTCTAGGTGGTAGAGGTCGCAGGTTTGGGAGGTGCTGTCGAAGAAGCCTTTGTGAGTTTCAGCAGTGCATCCTGTGGATGGTACACACTGCAGCCACTGTACGCCTGTGATGAAGGGAGTGAATGGTTGTTTAGGGTGGTGGATGGGGTGCCAATCAAGCGGGCTGCTTTGTCCTGGATGGTGTCGAGCTTCTTGAGTGTTGTTGGAGCTGCACTCGTCCAGGCAAGTGGAGTGTATTCCATCACACTCCTGACTTGTGCCTTGTAGATGGTGGAAAGGCTTTGCGGAGTCAGGAGGTGAGTCACTCGCCACAGAATACCCAGCCTCTGACCTGCTTTTGTAGCTTCAGTATTTATATGGCTGATCCAGTTAAGTTTCTGGTCAATGGTGACCCCCAGGATGTTGATGGTGGGGGATTCGGCGATGGTAATGCCGTTGAATGTTAAGGGGAGGTGGTTAGACTCTCTCTTGTTGGAGATGGTCATTGCCTGGCACTTGTTTGGCACAAATGTTACTTGCCACATATCAGCCCAAGCCTGGATGTTGTCCAGGTCTTGCTGCATGCGGGCTCGGACTGCTTCATTATCTGAGGGGTTGCGAATGGAACTGAACACTGTGCAATCATCAGCGAACATCCCCATTTCTGACCTTATGATGGAGGGAAGGTCATTGATGAAGCAGCTGAAGATTGTTGGGCCTAGGACACTGCCCTGAGGAACTCCTGCAGCAATGTCCCGGGGCTGAGATGATTGGCCTCCAACAACCACTACCATCTTCCTTTGTGCTAGTTACGACTCCAGCCACTGGAGAGTTCTCCCCCTGATTCCCATTGACTTCAATTTCACTAGGGCTCGTTGGTGTCACACTCTGTCAAATGCTGCCTTGATGTCAGGGGCAGTCACTCTCACCGCTGGAATTCAGCTCTTTTGTCCATGTTTGGACCAAGGCTGTAATGAGGTCTGGAGCCAAGTGGTCCTGGCGGAACCCAAACTGAGCATCGGTGAGCAGGTTATTGGTGAGTAAGTGCCGCTTGATAGCACTGTCGACGACACCTTCCATCACTTTGCTGATGATTGAGAGTAGACTGATGGGGCGGTAATTGGCCGGATTGGATTTGTCCTTTTTGTGGACAGGACATACCTGGGCAATTTTCCACATTGTCGGGTATATGCCAGTGTTGTAGCTGTACTGGAACAGTTTGGCTAGAGGCGCAGCTAGTTCTGGAGCACAAGTCTTCAGCACGACAGCCGGGATGTTGTCGGGGCCCATAGCCTTTGTTGTATCCAGTGCACTCAGCCGTTTCTTGATATCATGTGGAGTGAATCGAATTGGCTGAAGACTGGCTTCTGTGATGGTGGGGATATCGGGAGGAGGCTGAGATGGATCATCCACTCGGCACTTCTGGCTGAAGATGGTTGCAAACGCTTCAGCCTTGTCTTTTGCACTCACGTGCTGGACTCCACCATCATTGAGGATGGGGATGTTTACAGAGCCTTCTCCTCCCGTTAGTTGTTTAATTGTCCACCATCATTCACGACTGGATGTGGCAGGACTGCAGAGCTTTGATCTGATCTGTTGGTTGTGGAATCGCTTAGCTCTGTCGATAGCATGTTGCTTCCGCTGTTTGGCATGCATGTAGTCCTATGTTGTAGCTTCACCAGGTTGGCACCTTTTTTTTAGGTACGCCTGATGCTGCTCCTGGCATGCTCTTCTACACTCCTCATTAAACTATGGTTGATCCCCTGGCTTGTTGGTAATGGTAGAGTGAGGAATATGCCGGGCCATGAGGTTACAGATTGTGCTGGAATACAATTCTGCTGCTGCTGCTGATGGCCCACAGCGCCTCATGGATGCCCAGTTTTGAGCTGCTAGATCTGTTCTGAATCTATCCCATTTAGCACGGTGGTAGTGCCACACAACACGTTGGGTGGTGTGTTCAGTGTGAAGACGGGACTTCATCTCCACAAGGATTGTGCGGTGGTCACTCCTACCAATACTGTCATGGACAGATGCATCTGCGACAGGTAGATTGGTGAGGACGAGGTCAAGTAGGTTTTTCCCCTCGTGTTGGTTTGCTCACCACCTGCTGCAGGCCCAGTCTGGCAGCTATGTCCTTCAGGACTCGGCCAGCTCGGTCAGTAGTGGTGCTACCAGAGCCACTCTTGGTGATGGACATTGGCAGGTTTCCTTCCCTAAAGGACATTAGTGAACTTTTTTCCTCTTGTACCCCAGCCCCCTTGCAATAAAGGCCAACATTCCATTTGCTTTCCTAATTGCTTGCTGTACCTGAATGCTCACTTTTTGTGTTTCTTGTACAAGGACACCCAAATGTCTCTGAACACCAACATTTAATAGTTTTTCACCATTGAAAAAATATTCTGTTTTTCTATTCTTCCTACCAAAGTGAATAACCTCACATTTCCCCACATTATACTCCATCTGTCACCTTCTTGCCCACTCACTTAACCTGTCTATATCCCTTTGCAGATTCTGTCTCCTCCTCACAGATTACTTTCCCACCTAGCTTTGTATCATTGGCAAACTTGGATACATTACACTCGGTCCCGTTTATCCAAGTCATTAATATAGATTGTAAATAGCTGAGGCCCAAGCACTGATCCTTGCGGCACCCCACTAGTTACAGCCTGCCAACCTGAAAATGACCCGTTTATCCCTACTCTCTGTTTTCTGTCTGTTAACATATTAGCCTGGATAGAGGATTGGTTATCCCATCCCCGTGAGCCCTTACCTTGTGTAACAACCTTTTATGTGGCACCTTATCGAATGCCTTTTTAAATCCAAATATACGACATCCACTGGTTCCCCTTTATCTACCCTGCTAGTTACTCAAAAAACCCGAATAAATTTGTCAAACACTATTTCCCTTTCATAAAAACCATGTTGACTCTGCCTATTCATATTATGATTTTCTAAGTGCCCTGTTACCACTTCCTTAATAACGGATTCCAGCATTTTCCCATCGACTGATTTCAGGCTAACTGGCCTGTAGTTCCTTGTTTTCTCTCTCCCTCCTTTCTTGAAGAGCGGGGTCATATTTGATACCTTCCAATCCACTGGGGACAGTTCTAGAATCTAGGGAATTTTGGAAGATCACAACCACTGCATCCACGATCTCTGCAGCCACCTCTTTTAGAACCCTAGGATGTAGGCATCAGGTCCAGGGGATTTATCAGCTTTTATTCCCATTAGTTTCTCAAGTACTTTTTCTCTACTGATATTAATTACTTCAATTTCCTCACTCTCATTAGCCTCTTGGTTCCCCACTATTTATGTCTTCTACTGTGAAGACAGATACAAAATATTTGTTTAATGTCACTGCCATTTCCTGATTCCCCATTATAATTTCTCCTGTCTCAGCCTCTAAGGGACCAACGTTTACTTTTGCTACACTCTTTTTACATACTGTAGAAGCTCTTACAATCTGTTTTTATATTTCTTGCTCGTTTACTTTCATATTCTATTTTCTGTCAATGATGGAAGGTGTCGTCGACAGTGCTATCAAGCGGCACTCACCAATAACCTGCTCACCGATGCTCAGTTTGGGTTCCGCCAGGACCACTCTGCTCCAGACCTCATTACAGCCTTGGTCCAAACATGGATAAAAGAGCTGAATTCCAGCGGTGAGGTGAGAGTGATTGCCCTTGACATCAAGGCAGCATTTGACCGAGTGTGGCACCAAGGAGCCCTAGTAAAATTGAAGTCAATGGGAATCAGGGGGAAAATTCTTCAGTGGCTGGAGTCATACCTAGCACAAAGGAAGATGGTAGTGGTTGTTGGAGGCCAAGCATCTCAGCCCCAGGGCATTGCTGCAGGAGTTCCTCAGGGCAGTGTCCTAGGCCTAACCATCTTCAGCTGCTTCATCAATGACCTTCCCTTCATCATAAGGTCAGAAATGGGGATGTTCGCTGATGATTGCACAGTGTTCAGTTCTATTCGCAACCCCTCAAGTAATGAAGCAATCTGAGCCTGCATGCAGCAAGACCTGGACAACATCCAGGCTTGGGCTCATAAGTGGCAAGTAACATTCGCGCCAGACAAGAGCCAGGCAATGACTATCTCCAACAAGAGAGAGTCTTACCACCTCCCCTTAACATTCAACGGCATTACCATCGCCGAAGCCCCCACCATCAACATCCTGGGGGTCACCATTGACCAGAAACTTAACTGGACCAGCCATATAAATACAGTGGCTACAAGAGCAGGTCAGAGGCTGGGTATTCTGCGGCGAGTGACTCACCTCCCGACTCCCCAAAGCCTTTCCACCATCTACAAGGCACAAGTCAGGAGTGTGATGGAATACTCTCCACTTGCCTGGATGAGTGCAGTTCTAACAATACTCAAGAAGCTCGACACCATCCAGGACAAAGCAGCCCGCTTGATTGGCACCCCATCCACCACCCTAAACATTCACTTCCTTCATCACCGGCGCACTGTGGCTGCAGTGTGTACCATCCACAGGATGCACTGCAGCAACTCGCCAAGGCTTATTCGACAGCACCTCCCAAACCCACGACCTCTACCACCTAGAAGGACAAGGGCAGCAGGCGCATGGGAACAACACCACCTGCACGTTCCCCTCCAAGTCACACACCATCCCGACTTGGAAATATATCGCCGTTCCTTCATCGCCGCTGTGTCAAAATCCTGGAACTCCCTTCCTAACAGCACTGTGGGAGAACCGTCACCACACGGACTGCAGCGGTTCAAGAAGGCGGCTCACCACCACCTTCTCAAGGGCAATTAGGGATGGGCAATAAATGCCGGCCTCGCCAGCGACGCCCACATCCCATGAACGAATATAAAAAAAATATTTGGTCGTCCTTTGCTGGTTTCTGAAACTCTCCCAATCCTCAGGCTTACTACTCTTCTTGGCAAAATTGTAGGTCTCTTCTTTCAATCTAATATTCTCCTTAACTTCTTTAGTTAGCCATGGGTGGATCACTTTTCCCATGGAGTTTTTATTTCTCAATGGAATGTATATTTGTTGAGAATATTGAAATATTTCTTTAAATGTTTGCCATTGTTTTATCAACTGTCAAACCCTTTAATTTAGTTTACCAATCTACCTTAGCCAACTCGCCCCTCATACCCATGTAATTGGCTTTATTTAAGTTTAAGACTCTAGTTTCTGATTTAAGTATGTTACTTTAAAACTAAATGTGAAATTCATCATATTATGATCACTCTTCCCCAGAGGATTTCTTACTGTAGGATTACTAATTAACTCTCTCATTACTTAATACATCTAAAACAGCCTATTCCCTGGTTGGTTCCATGATTTATTGCTCTAGGAAACTGTCTCAAATACATTCCATGAACTCGTCCTCTAAACTATCTTTGCCAATTTGATTTGCCCAGTCTATATGCAGATTAAAGTCCCCCACAATTATTGCATTATCTTTGTTTCAAGCTCTTATTATTTCATGATTAATACTCTATCCAACGGTATTGCTACTATTAGGCGGCCTATAAACTACTCCCACCAGTGTTTTCTGCCCCTTGTTATTTCTAATTTCCACCCACACTGATTCTACTTCCTGATCTTCTGAGCCCAGATCCTTTCTCACCACTGTCCTTACGTCATCCTTTATTATTAGGGCTACACCCCCTCCTTTTCCATTCTCTCTGTCTTTTCTAAATGTCTTGTACCCTGGAATATTTAGTTCCCAACCTTGGTCATTTTGTATCCATGGGCCCGATTTTAGCACCCGCTACCGGGTGCGTTCTCGGCGGGGGGGGCCCCGAAAATCCCGAAATCCAGGTGCGGGACCGGATCGCGCCTCGATCCCGCCCACTTCCGGGTTCCGCGCTGACGTGCGGGGGTGCGTGCGCAGCCCCCGCTGGTGGGAATCCCGCAGGCAATTAAAGCCAGCGGGATGCCACTTGAGTGTATTTACTTTGCTTGTTCAGGTCATTAACTGACCTGATTAAGGGACTGTGTGTGATTTTGGATAAACATGGGACTGTTTCACACACTGGGGGAAACACTCCCAGTTGAAATGGACGTGTTGCAGCCGTCAGCCTGTGGCAGCTGCAAAGGTCCATTTGACAGGTGGCGGGGGGGGAGACACTCAGCCATTGCAGGAGGCCACTCTGTCACTTGGTACAAACTTTGACCTCCACCACCCTCCTCCTGATGGTCGAGGTCACCAACCTGCTCACTTACCCCGGGGTCCGGAGACATGTACCTATCTTGCGGACCCCCTCAGATGTGCATCTTGCGGATGGGGGCCGCCGTAGCTGCAGTCATGACCTCCTCGGAGGGCGAACAGCATCACCAGCCTCGCCATCCATGCCGTCCACCTCTGACACGTGGAGCTCCACAACACAGTGCTGTGACACATCCACCTGTACAGCAGGAGGGAGGGCTACCGCAGAGAGAGACGCGTCGCAGAGGGCACTACCCTCGCCACAGGGTCCACAGACCGAGGCTCAGCCTCCTGGACCTCTCTGAGCAGCAGTGCACACGGAGGCTCAGAGTCACTCGACATGTAGCCGTGGACATCTGCAGCCTCTTTCATGCCGAGCTGCTCTTGGCTGGCCCGAGCACCATCTTCCTACCTGTCGCTGTCAAAGTCACCACTGCCCTCCCGAACTTCTGCTCCACAGCCTTCCAGGCTGCAACCGGGGACATCCCCGATGTCTCTGTCATCTGCGCAGAAGAGCCCTGCAAATACACCTACACCCACTCTGCAGTGACACACTGGGTGGCATCAGTGGTGGGTCCTCATAGGGATACCCAGGAGCGGGCATTATTGCACAAACCGGACAGGATTCGCGGAGACATGGCAGTAGTGGTGCCAATATAATGTGTGATGTGAGTTGTTCTGAAATTCAATATAAGTAACAACCATAACAAACCCTCAAACACCCTTGTGCATCCCCTTCATGCTCATGACACATTTGCCTTACGCTGCCTACTGCACATATGTGATGCATGCCCTGTGGCTGCAGCACAGGTGGTGGCAGGTTGAGTGAGGCTGGCCGTGAAAGAGATGCACGAGAGGGTGAGTATGAGATAGAGCCATGAGATTGTATGAGGATTGGGTTGCGTGTTAGTGGCGGGTGAGTACTGGTGAGGTGAGTAGGTGCAGGTAAGATGAGGATGAGGTTTGAGTGGGTATGAGGGGTCATGTGACAGAGTAGTGTTGGCAGTGCCGAAGGAGATGTGGGGTGGGGGAAGTGTTGTGGTGGACGGAGTGTAGGGGAAAGACTACGTGTTCTCACTGTGGCTGACCTACTGAGGTCATTGGAGCGCTCCTGCACTGTATGCAGGTGGGCGATATGTTGGTGGTGCTGGTGACCTCCTCTGCCACCTCGAGCCAGGCCTTCTTGGTGGCGGAGGCAGGCCGCTTCCTCCCGCCCGCCGGGGGGAAGATCTCTGTCCTCCCCCTCCTCCTCACCCCATCTAATGATACCTGGGGTGAGGCATCATTAAACTGGGAGCAGCCTTCCCCCTGGGCTGCTCCATGCTGTAATTTTTGCTGTTTGTGGCAGCATCTGTCAGTGGAGGACTGCCTCTTTAAATAGAGCGCCTCCAGCTGACAGATCTTACTGCGCATGCGCAGCCCGCCCGACGCGCAGATCAGCAGCGGGGAACCCGGAGGAGCAGGTAAGTGGATCCAATTAGTGTGTGGCCTGCTACGATTGCGCGGGCAACCCACTAATTTCACCGGGCGAGTTTTCAACGCGCCCGCTGGCCTACCCGCCGAGAACCCGCACCCCTGGTAAAATCGGGCCCCATGTCTCTGTAATGGCTATTAGATCAAACCCATTTATCTCTACTTGTGCAACTAATTCATAGAATCATAGAAAGGTTACAGCACAGAAGGAGGCCATCGAGTCTGTGCCGGCTCTATACAAGAGCAATCCAGCTCGCCCCACTCCCCTGCCCTTTCCCCGTAGCCCTGCAAATGTTTTCCTTTCAAGTAAGTATTTATCCAGTTCCCTTTTGAAGGCTATGATTGAATCTGCCTCCACCACCCCCTCGGACTGTACATTCCAGATCCTAATCACTCGCTGTGTTTTAAAAAAAAGTTTTTTCTCATGTCCTTTGGTTCTTTTGTCAATCACCTTTTATTAGCCGAGGCATAGAATATAAGAGCAAGGAGGTTATGATGAAGCTGTATAAAACACTGGTTAGGCCACAGCTGGAGTACTGTGTGCAGTTCTGGTCGCCACACTACAGGAAGGATGTGATCGCTTTGGAGAGGGTGCAGAGGAGATTCACCAGGATGTTACCAGGGCTGGAGCGCTTCAGCTATGAAGAGAGACTGGGAAGATTGGGTTTGTTTTCCTTGGAGCAGAGGAGGCTGAGGGGGGACATGATTGAGGTGTACAAAATTATGAGGGGCACAGATAGGATGGATACTAAGGAGCTTTTTCCCTTCGTTGAGGGTTCTATAACAAGGGGGCATAGATTCAAGGTAAAAGGCGGGAGGTTTAGAGGGGATTTGAGAAAGAACTTTTTCATCCAGAGGGTGGTTGGAGTCTGGAACTCACTGCCTGAAAGGGTTATGGAGGCAGGAACCCTCACAACATTCAAGAAGCATTTGGATGAGCACTTGAAATGCCATAGCATACAAGGCTACGGACCAAATGCTGGAATATGGGATTAGAGTAGACAGGGCTTGATGGCCGGCGCGGACACGATGGGCTGAAGGGCCTCTATCTATGACCTTAAATCTATGTCCTCTGGTTCTCGACTCTTCCACCAATGGGAACAGTTTCTCTCTATCTACTCTGTCTTGACCCTTCGTGATTTTGAATACCTCGATCAAATCTCCTCTCAACCTTCTCTGTTCCAAGGAGAACAATCCCAGCTCCTCCAGTCTGTCCACGTAACTAAGGTCCCTCATCCCTGGAATCATTCCAGTAAATCTTTTTGTCTATCTTGTTACGAATGCTCCGTGCATTGAGATAAAGAACCCTTTAATTTTGACTTTTTACCATTTTTTCTTGCTTTGACCTTACTTGTTAATACTCTATTATTGGTAAACTCTCTGTCCCTTCCTGCCTCACTCTGCTTAGCTTTACCCAAAGCAGTACACTGCTCTGTTGCCTTGACTTTCCTGATTAGATTTCTAAATTTCCCCTCACCTGACCCCTCCCCCCCCCCCCCCCCCTTTTTTAGTTTAAAGCCCTGTCTAGAGCCCTAATTATTCAATTTGCCAGGACGCTGGTCCCAGCCCGGTTTAAGTGGAGCCCGTTCCAATGAAACAGCTCCCTCTTTCCCCATGAATTCAAACCCCTGTCTCCCACACCACTCTTTAAACCACTCATTTAACTCTGATTTGTTTGACCCTATGCCAATTTGCACTTGGCTCAGGCAGTAATCCAGAGATTACCTTTTGAAGTTCTGCTCATTAATTTGGACCCTAGTTCCTCAAGCTATCTCAGCAGAGCCCCATTTCTAGTTCTACCTATGTTGTTTCCTACATAGACCACGACAGCTGGATCCTCCCCCTCATACTCAGAGTTCTTTTCCAACTGTGAGGAGATATCCATAACCCTGAGCTTAAGAGTAGAGGGATCTCTACTCTGTATCTAACTTGTGTAAGATGCTGCACAGGGTGAGGCCCCAGCCAGCATTTACGTCCCTGGAAGTATTTCGTCCTTGGTGGTTCTGACTGTCTCTAGTGACCATGGGCCAATCTCTTATACCCTATTGCTGCCTGAGGGATGTGTAGTTTTGCACGTACTGTCTTGCGGGTGATGGGTCAAGGGCAGAAGTGGTTCCATGAATGGTTCCGACATGTCGAAATGATTACAACTTCTGTATAATCAGTACAATGGTTTTGTTTTTAGCTGAGCTGAGCGCAGCAGTTTGTAGGGAGACTACATGTTTCTGTTGCATAACCACATCCTCTGTCTAACAAAGTCAGTACTTTTACATGTGCTTTGCACACTGCCTGGTTCTGCTATTTAATCTTAGTCTTTAACCTGTTTACAGCTGATTTCCTATTTAATAGATTCTTAGTTTATTTAATAAATTCTTACACTTGTGTTATACCAGTCCTGGAAGTGTTTGCTGTGATCGTGTCCTTGAGTTCCTCACGGCAGTGTCCCAGACCCAACCATCTTCAGGTACTTCATCAAGACCTCCCCTCCATCACAGAAGCCAGTCTTCGGCCAATTCAATTCACTCCACGTGATAGCAAGAAACGGCTGAGTGCACTGGATACAGCAAAGGCTATGGGCCCCGACAACATCCCGGCTGTAGTGCTGAAGACTTGTGCTCCAGAACTAGCTGCGCCTCTAGCCAAACTGTTCCAGTACAGCTACAACACTGGCACCTACCCGACAAAGTGGAAAATTGCCCAGGTATGTCCTGTCCACAAAAAGCAGGACAAATCCAATCCGGCCAATTACTGCTCCATCAGTCTACTCTCAATCATCAGCAAAGTGATGGAAGGTGTCGTCGACAGTGCTATCAAGCGGCACTTACTCACCAATAACCTGCTCACCGATGCTCAGTTTGGGTTCCGGCAGGACCACTCGGCTCCAGACCTCATTACAGCCTTGGTCCAAACATGGACACAAGATCTGAATCCCAGAGCTGAAGTGAGTGACTGCCCTTGACACCAAGGCAGCATTTGACACCAGCGAGCCCTAGTAAAATTGAAGTCAATGGGAATCGGGGCAAACTCTCCAGTGGCTGGAGTCATACCTAGCACAAAGGAAGATGGCAGTGGTTGTTGGAGGCCAATCATCTCAGCCCCAGGACATGCTACAGGAGTTCCTCAGGGCAGTGTCCTCGGCCCAAACATCTTCAGCTGCTTCATCAATGACCTCTCCATCATAGGGTTAGAAATGGGGATGTTCGCTGATGATTGCACAGTGTTCAGTTCCATTCGCAACCCTTCAAATAATGAAGCAGTCCGAGCCCACATGCAGCAAGACCTGGACAACATCCAGGCTTGGGCTCATAAGTGGCAAGTAACATTCGTGCCAGACAATGACCATCTCCAACAAGACAGAGTCTAACCACCTCCTCTTGACATTCGAATCCCCCACCATCAACATCCTGGGGGTCACCATTGACCAGAAAATTAACTGGACCAGCCACATAAATACTGTGGCTATAAGAGCAGGTCAGAGGCTGGGTATTCTGCGGCGAGTGACTCACCTCCTGACTCCCCAAAGCCTTTCCACCACCTACAAGGCACAAGTCAGGAGTGTGATGGGAGAACCTTCACCACACGGACTGCAGCGGTTCAAGAAGGTGGCTCACCACCACCTTCTCGAGGGCAATTAGGGATGGGCAATAAATGCCGGCCTCGCCAGCGATGCCCTCATCCCATGAACGAATAAAAAAAAAACGTGTTGCCGCCTCGCAAATCCATGCCCATTTTCCCCACAACTCCATGTTTGAATCCTTCCCATCAGATTTCCGCCTGTCACAGTACTGAAACGGCCTTAACAAAGTCACAAGTGACATCTTATGTGACGGTGACAATGGTAAACTATCCCTCCTCATTCTTCTTGACCTGTCTAAAACCTTTGACACGGTTGACCTCAACTATTTACAATCTATATCAATGACTTGGATGAAGGGACCGAATGCATGGTTGCTAAATTTGCTATTGACACAAAGGTAGGTAGGAAAGTAAGTTGTGAAGAGGACATAAAGAGTCTGCAAAGGGATAGAGATCGATTAAGTGAGTGGGCAAAAATTTGGCAGATGGATTATAATGTGGGAAAATGTGAACTTGTCCACTTTGGCAGGTGGAATAGAAAATTAGTATCTTATTTAAATGGAGAGAGATTGCAGAACTCTGAGGTACAGAGGGATCTGGGTGTCCAAGTACATGAATCACAAAAAGTTAGTGTTCAGGTACAGCAAGTGATTAGGAAGGCAAATGGAATGTTGTCATTTATTGCAAGGGGAATGGAATATAAAAGTAGAGATGTTTTGCTACAGTTGTACAGGGCATTGGTGAGACCACATCTAGAATACTGTGTGCAGTTTTGGTCTCCTTATTTAAGAAAGGACATAATTGCTTTAGAGGCGGTTCAGAGAAGATTCACTCAACTGATTCCTGGGATGAGGGGGTTATCTTATGAGGAAAGGTTGGACAAGTTGGACCTGTATACATTGGAGTTTAGAAGAATGAGAGGTGATCTTATTGAAACATATAAGATCCTGAGGGGACTTGAAGGGGTGGATGCTGAGAGGATGTTTCCCCTTGTGGGAGAGACTAGAACTAGGGGCACAGTTTAAAAATAAGGGGTCTCCCATTTAAGACGGAGATGAGGAGAATTTTTTCTCTCCTGAGGGTTGTGAGTCTGTGGAACTCCCTTCCCCAGAGAGCGGTGGAGGCAGGGTCATTGAGTATTTTTAAGGCTGAGTTAGATAGATTCCTGATTAACAAGGGAGTCAAAGGTTATAGTAGGTAGCCAGGAAAGTAGGGTTGAGGTCACAATCAGATCAGCCATGATCTTATCAAATGGCAGAGCAGGCTCGAGGGGCCGAATGGCCTACTCCTGCTCTTAATTCGTATGTTCATATGACCACACCAACCTCCTCCAACGCCTCTCCTCCGTTGTTCAGCTGGGTGGGACTGCGCTCACCTGGTTCCATTCTTATCTATCCAGCCGTAGCCGGAGAATCTCCTGCAATGGCTTCTCTTCCTGCTCCCACACCATCACCTCGAGTCCCCCAAGGATCTATCCTTGACCCCCTCCTATTTCTCATCTACAGGCTGCCCCTCGGCGACATCATATGACGACACATCAGGTTCTACGTGTACGCTGACGACACCCAGCTCTACCTCACCACCATTTCTCTTGACCCCTCCACTGTCTCTGATTTGTAATGCTGTTAAACATCCAATACTGGATGAGCAGAAATTTCATCCAACTAAATATTGGGAAGACTGAAGCCACTGCCTTCGGTCCCCGCCACAAACTCCATTCCCCAGCCACCGACTCCATCCCTCTCCCTGGCCACTGTCTGAGGCTGAACCAGACCGTTCGCAACCTTGGCGTCCTATTTGACCCTGAGATGAGCTTCCGACCACATATCCTCTCCATCACCAAGACCACCTACTTCCTCCTCCGTAACATCACCCGTCTCTGCCCCTGCCTCAGCTCATCTGCTGCTGAAATCCTCATCCATGCCCTTGTTACTTCCAGACTTGACTATTCCAATGCTCTCCTGGCCGACCTCACATCTTCCACCCTCCATAAATTTAAGCTCATCCAAAACTTTGCTGCCCGTATCCTAACTCGCTCCAAGTCCCGTTCACCCATCACCCCTGTGCTCACTGACCTACATTGGCTCCCAGTCCGGGAACGCCTCGATTTTAAAATTCTCATCCTTGTTTTCAAATTCCTCCATAGTCTCGCACCTCCCTATTTCTCAGACCTCCTCCAGCCCTACAACCCTCCGAGATCTCTGCCCTCCTCCAATTCTGGCCTCTTGCGCATCCCCGATTTTAATCGCTCCACCATTGGCAGCCGTGCCTTCAGCTGCCTGGGCCCTAAGCCTGGAATTCCCTCCCTAAACCTCTCTACCTCTCTCTCCTCCTTTAAGACGCTCCTTAAAACCTACCTCTTTGACCAAGCTTTTGGTCGCCTGTCCTAAAATCTCCTTATGTGGCTCAGTGTCAAATTTTGTTTGATGATTGCTCCTGTGAAGCGCCTTGGGACGTTTTACTACATTAAAGGTGCTATATAAATACAAGTTATTATTGTGTCTATCCCGTGCTGTACCTGCCCTGGGAGTGTTTGATGGGACAGTGTAGAGGGAGCTTTACTCTGTATCTAACCCGTGCTGTACCTGCCCTGGGAGTGTTTGATGGGACAGTGTAGAGGGAGCTTTACTCTGTATCTAACCCGTGCTGTACCTGCCCTGGGTGTGTTTGATGGGACAGTGTAGAGGGAGCTTTACTCTGTCTCTAACCCGTGTTGTACCTGCCCTGGGAGTGTTTGGGACAGTGTAGAGGGAGCTTTACTCTGTATCTAACCCGTGCTGTACCTGCCCTGGGAGTGTTTGATGGGACAGTGTAGAGGGAGCTTTACTCTGTATCTAACCCGTGCTGTACCTGCCCTGGGTGTGTTTGATGGGACAGTGTAGAGGGAGCTTTACTCTGTCTCTAACCCGTGTTGTACCTGCCCTGGGAGTGTTTGATGGGACAGTGTAGAGGGAGCTTTGCTGTGTATCTAACCCGTGCTGTACCTGCCCTGGGAGTGTTTGATGGGACAGTGGAGAGGGAGCTTTACTCTGTATCTAACCCGTGTTGTACCTGCCCTGGGAGTGTTTGATGGGACAGTGTAGAGGGAGCTTTGCTGTGTATCTAACCCGTGCTGTACCTGCCCTGGGAGTGTTTGATGGGACAGTGTAGAGGGAGCTTTACTCTGTATCTAACCCGTGTTGTACCTGCCCTGGTCGCATGGTTCAATTCTTGAATTGTGTTGAGTTCACTGGTCTTGGATTTGGCAGCAGTTGTGTCACTACAATTACACTCTGGGATTGTGGGCTGGGGAAGGAAAACTCAGCCATCTGTTTTGATTGGGTGTCAGCGATAAAGTGCATCAATTTCAATCTGTCATGGAGAGAGTGAGGAGAGAATTTCTTTCCACGCAACAAACTCTCTGGGTAATGATTTTCCACAAGGAGTCGATGAGCCAGAGACTTTTACGTATTTTACGGCAAAAGTGGATTAATATTTGAAGCAGAGTTTCAGGGCTCTGGGAAGCAAGCAGGGCAGTGGAATTAGTTTTGAAGTGCTGTAGTACAGCCATCACAAAAATGATGGGCCAAATGGCCGCCTCCTGTGCTCGAAACATCTGTCGTTTGACAGTTCCCCTGCAGTCCGGGATTGTGTGTGTTGTGATGTGCCCATTCTCTAGGGTCCTACATGACGAATGGCTGAGACACAGAGCGAACAAGTGCCCGTGCCCTGTTTCAGTCAGCAGCTTGGGGGGGTGGGGGGTTGGGTGAGGTGTTGGGTGAGGGGGGGTGAGGTGTTGGGTGAGGGGGGGTGAGGTGTTGGGTGAGGGGGGGTGAGGTGTTGGGTGAGGGGGGGTGAGGTGTTGGGTGAGGGGTTGGGTGAGGGGGGGTGAGGGGTTGGGTGGGGGGGGGTGAGGTGTTGGGTGGGGGGGGGGTGAGGTGTTGGGTGGGGGGGGGGTGAGGTGTTGGGTGGGGGGGGGGTGAGGTGTTGGGTGGGGGGGGGGTGAGGTGTTGGGTGGGGGGGGGGTGAGGTGTTGGGTGGGGGGGGGTGAGGTGTTGGGTGGGGGGGGGTGAGGTGTTGGGTGGGGGGGGGGTGAGGTGTTGGGTGGGGGGGGGGTGAGGTGTTGGGTGGGGGGGGGTGAGGTGTTGGGTGGGGGGGGGTGAGGTGTTGGGTGGGGGGGGGTGAGGTGTTGGGTGGGGGGGGGTGAGGTGTTGGGTGGGGGGGGGTGAGGTGTTGGGTGGGGGGGGGTGAGGTGTTGGGTGGGGGGGGGTGAGGTGTTGGGTGGGGGGGGGTGAGGTGTTGGGTGGGGGGGGGTGAGGTGTTGGGTGGGGGGGGGTGAGGTGTTGGGTGGGGGGGGGTGAGGTGTTGGGTGGGGGGGGGTGAGGTGTTGGGTGGGGGGGGGTGAGGTGTTGGGTGGGGGGGGTGAGGTGGTGGGGGGGGGTGAGGTGTTGGGTGGGGGGGGGTGAGGTGTTGGGTGGGGGGGGGGGTGAGGTGTTGGGTGGGGGGGGGGTGAGGTGTTGGGTGGGGGGGGGGTGAGGTGTTGGGTGGGGGGGGGGTGAGGTGTTGGGTGGGGGGGGGTGAGGTGTTGGGTGGGGGGGGGTGAGGTGTTGGGTGGGGGGGGGTGAGGTGTTGGGTGGGGGTGGGGTGGGGGTGTGGAGTTGGGGTGAGGTGTTGGGTGGGGGGGTGGGTGGGGAGCTGAGGAGGGGGGTTGGGTGGGGGTGAGGTGGGGGGCTGAGGCTGAGGTGGGGGGCTGAGGAGGGGGGTTGGGTGGGGGTGAGGTGGGGAGCTGAGGAGGGGGGTTGGGTGGGGGTGAGGTGGGGGGCTGAGGAGGGGGGTTGGGTGGGGGGTGTTGGGGAGGTAAGAACCCAGAGTCCTGCAATTAGTGAAAGTTATTGAGCTGTTATTGAGACTTTGTAATCTATCTGTTATAGCGGTGACAGACGAGGAGCTGGCTCAGGCTTTACAGGATGGTGAAGAGATGGCCGCCATGCCAAGCAAAGAGCCCATCGAGTCAACAACCAACCACTCCCGGAGAGAATCCAGCACCTGTGAACCAACCACCGAAACGGAAAGTGACCTCCTGAGCTTCAGAATGGAGGAGACAAAGTGAGGAGTGGGCTAGATTGACTCCCTGTGCTCCCATTCAGTCCGCAGGGTCCATTAATGGGTGCACTGTCACACATACGTTTCTGAAAACCCAACCTCACCCAGATACTAGGGCTGATTAAGTTATATTGTAACCTGATTCAAATGTTCACTCCCAAATCTCTCCGGCAGGTTGTTTGCTTGACCTGACTTTTTATATGAGAAAGTTTGTTCATTGAAGGAAGGAATGTTAGTGCTGGGGAATGGAACACACCTCCCGTTGCAGGGATCCACTGCTGGTATCACTCATTCCAGGGTTACACACAACCCACCCGCAACAGAGTAACTCAGCCCCAATTTTAGAAGAGCCCCCTTACTTCACTAGTGTGAATGTCCAATTAGACAGACCGCATCATGTGGTTTCTTTCAGTGAGATTGTCAACTTACAGAATGAGACAGCACAGGAGGCCGTTCAGCCCATCGTGCCTGTGCCGGCTCTTTGAAAGAGCTATCCAATTAGTCCCACTCCCCTGCTCTTTCCCCCAATACCCTGCAAATGTTTCCTTTTCAAGTATTTATCCAGTTCCCTTTTGAATCTGCTTCCACCGCCCTGACAGGCAGTGCATTCCAGATCAGAACAACTCGCCAATTTAAAAAAGATGTCTCCCCTTCTCCCCCCTGTCTTTTTCCCCCTTCTCCCCCCTGTCTTTTTCCCCCAATTACCTTAAATCTGTGCCTCTGTTTACTGACTCTCCTGCCTTAATCCCAAGTAGTGTCACATTAGGAGCAGATCTGTGCTGTTGGTCCCTTCCACCGATGAGCCTCACAGCCACAAGATAGAGGAGAACTTCACTGCATCAGTTTGGGCTTGATTTGCATTTATTTAGTGCTTTTAATGCAGGAAAGGTCCTGAGGAGAATGCGGTAACCAAGCAGTAGTAAGAGTGATGGTGGGGAGAGAGCAAGAAGGCAGCAGAGTTTAAGGAGAGAATTCCAGAGAGCAGGGTCAAGACCACAAAAGATTAAACCAGACCCCAGAAACTAAAGGCCGTTCTCTAATTCCCTGTGACCCAGTGGGTAACTCTGTGTGGTACCAATGTGTCTATGCGTCTTGAGTCCACAGTAAGTTTGGTAGCATCAGAAACCACTTGTGGAGAGTGTAGAGGGATCTCCACTTTGTATCTAACTTGTGCTGTACCAGCCCCTGGGACTGTTTGATGAGACAGTGTAGAGGGAGCTTTACACTGTATCTAACCCGTGCTGTACCTGCCCTGGGAGTGTTTGATGGGACAGTGTAGAGGGAGCTTTACTCTGTATCTAACCCGTGCTGTACCTGCCCTGGGAGTGTTTGATGGGACAGTGTAGAGGGAGCTTTACTCTGTATCTAACCTGTGCTGTACCTGCCCTGGGAGTGATAGGACATGGTAATGCCATTGAATGTCAAGGGGAGGTGTTTAGATTCTCTCTCTTGTTGGAGATGGTCATTGCCTGGCACTTGTCTGGCGTGAATTTTACTTGCCACTTATGAGCCCAAGCCTGGATGTTGCCCAGGTCTTGCTGCATGCGGGCTCGGACTGCTTCATTATCTGAGGGGTTGTGAATGGAACTGAACACTGCAATCATCAGCGAACATCCCCATTTCTGACCTTATGATGGAGGGAAGGTCATTGATGAAGCTGCTGAAGATGGTTGGCCCTGAGGAACTCCTGCAGCAATGAGATGATTGGCCTCCAACAACCACTACCATCTTCCTTTGTGCTAGGTATGACTCCAGCCACTGGAGAGTTTTCCCCCTGATTCCCATTGACTTCAATTTTATGAGGGCTCCTTGGTGCCACACTCTGTCAAATGCTGCCTTGATGTCAAGGGCAGTCACTCACCTCATCTCTGGAATTCAGCTCTTTTGTCCATGTTTGGACCAAGGCTGTAATGAGGTCTGGAGCCGAGTGGTCCTGGCGGAACTCAAACTGAGCATCGGTGAGCAGGTTATTGGTGAGTAAGTGCCGCTTGATAGCACTGTCGACGACACCTTCCATCACTTTGCTGATGATTGAGAGTAGACTGATGGGGCGGTAATTGGCTGAATTGAATTTGTCCTGCTTTTTCTGGACAGGACAGACCTGGGCAATTTTCCACATTATAGAGTTATAGAGTTATACGGCACGGATAGAAGCCCTTCGGCCCATCGTGTCCGCGCCGGCCATCAAGCCCTGTCTACTCTAATCCCATATTCCAGCATTTGGTCCGTAGCCTTGTATGCTATGACATTACATAAGAACATAAGAAATTGGAGCAGGAGTAGGCCAATCGGCCCCTCGAGCCTGCTCCGCCATTTAATAAGATCATGGCTGATCTGATCCCAACCACAAATCTAAAGAACACAAGAAGTCGGAGCAGGACCCGGCCACATAGCCCCTGGGCCCTCTCCGCCACCCACAGGGCATTGACCGATCCGAACTCAGCTTCATGTCCAATTTCCTGCCCGCTCCCCATAACCCCTAATTCCCTTTACTTCGAGGAAACTGTCTATTTCTGTTTTAAATTTATCTAATGATGTAGCTTCCACAGCTTCCTGGGGCAGCATATTCCACAGACCTACCACCCTCTGAGTGAAGAAGTTTCTCCTCATCTCAGTTTTGAAAGAGCAGCCCCTTATTCTAAGATTATGCCCCCTAGTTCTAGTTTCACCCATCTTTGGGAACATCCTTACTGCATCCACCCGATCAAGACCCCTCACAATCTTATATGTTTCAATAAGATCGCCTCTCATTCTTCTGAACTCCAATGAGTAGAGTCCCAATCTGCTCAACCTCTCCTCATATGTGCGCCCCTTCATCCCCGGGATTAACCGAGTGAACCTTCTTTGTACTGCCTCGAGAGCAAGTATGTCTTTTCTTAAGTATGGAGACCAAAACTGTATGCAGTATTCCAGGTGCGGTCTCACCAATACCTTATATAACTGCAGCAATACCTCCCTGTTTTTATATTCTATCCCCCTAGCAATAAAAGCCAACATTCCGTTGGCTTTCTTGATCACCTGCTGCACCTGCATACCAACTTTTTGATTTTCTTGCACTAGGACCCCCAGATCCCTTTGTACTGCAGTACTTTCCAGTCTCTCGCCATTAAGAAAATAACTTGCTCTCTGATTTTTCCTGCCAAAGTGCATAACCTCACATTTTCCAATATTATATTGCATCTGCCAAATCTCCGCCCACTCACCCAGCCTGTCTATATCCCCTTGCAGGTTTTTTATGTCCTCCTCACTCTCTACTTTCCCTCCCATCTTTGTATCATCTGCAAATTTTGATATGTTGCACTCGGTCCCCTCCTCCAAATCGTTAATATAGATTGTAAAGAGTTGGGGACCCAGCACCGACCCCTGTGGAACACCACTGGTTACTGGTTGCCAGTCCGAAAATGAACCATTTATCCCAACTCTCTGCTTCCTGTTTGATAACCAATCCTCCACCCATGCCAGAATATTACCCCCAATCCCGTGATTTTTTATCTTAAGTAATAATCTTTCATGTGGCACCTTGTCGAATGCCTTCTGGAAGTCTAAATACACTACGTCCACTGGTTCCCCTTTATCCACCCTATACGTTATATCCTCGAAGAACTCAAGCAAATTTGTCAGACATGACTTCCCCTTCATGAAGCCATGCTGACTTTGTCCTATTAAATTATGCTTATCTAAATGTTCCGTTACTGTCTCCTTAATAATAGACTCCAAAATTTTACCCACCACAGATGTTAAGCTAACTGGCCTATAATTTCCAGCCTTCTGCCTACTACCCTTTTTAAATAACGGTGTTACATTAGCAGTTTTCCAATCTGCCGGGACCTCTCCTGAGTCCAGGGAATTTTGGAAAACTATCACCAAAGCATCCACAATCCCTACTGCCACTTCCCTCAAGACCCTAGGATGGAAGCCATCAGGTCCAGGGGATTTATCCGCCTTGAGTCCCATTATTTTACTGAGTACCATCTCCTGAGTGATTTTAATCGTATTTAGCTCCTCCCCCCCGAGAGTCCCCTGTTTGTCCAGTGTTGGGATATTCTTAGTGTCCTCTACTGTAAAGACTGAAACAAAATATTTGTTCAGCATTTTTGCCATCTCCATGTTTCCCACCATTAATTTCCCGGTCTCATCCTCTAAGGGACCTATGTTTGCCTTAGCCACCCTTTTTCTTTTTATATAACTATAGAAACTCTTGCTATCTGTTTTTATATTTTTTGCTAATTTCTTTTCATAATCTAACTTCCCTTTCTTAATCAATCCTTTAGTTACTTTTTGCTGTCTTTTGAAGAATTCCCAATCTTCTATCCTCCCACTAAGTTTGGCTACCTTATATGTCCTTGTTTTTAGTCGGATACTATCCTTGATTTCTTTACTTAGCCACGGGTGGCTGTCTTTTCTTTTACACCCTTTTTTCCTCAGTGGAATATATTTATTTTGAAAGTTGTAAAATAACTCCCTAAATGAACACCACTGCTCATGTACCGTCTTACCCTTTAATCTATTTTCCCAGTCCACTTTAATCAATTCCGCTCTCATACCATCATAGTCTCCTTTATTCAAGCTCAGTACGCTTGTTTGAGAATCAACCTTCTCACCCTCTAATTGGATATGGAATTCAACCATGTTGTGGTCGCTCGTTCCAAGGGGATCCTTAACTAGGACATTATTAATTAATCCTGACTCATTACACAGGACCAGGTCCAAGGTTGCCTGCCCCCTTGTAGGATCAGTTACATACTGCTCAAGAAATCCATCCCTGATGCACTCAATGAACTCGTCCTCAAGTCTGCTCTGCCCAATTTGATTTGTCCAGTTAATATGATAATTAAAATCCCCCATAATTATGGCTGTTCCCTTATTACATGCCCCGACTATCTCCTGATTAATACTTCTTCCAGCAGAGTTGCAACTATTAGGAGGCCTATATACTACGCCCACTAATGTTTTTTTTCCCTTATTATTCCTTATCTCCACCCAAACTGTTTCATTATCTTGATGCTTTGTCCCAATATCATTTCTCTGTATTACAGTGATTCCTTCCTTTATTAACATAGCCACCCCACCTCCCCTTCCTTCCTGCCTGTCCTTCCTGATTGTTAAATACCCTGGCATATTTAATTCCCAGTCGTTGTCACCCTGCAGCCATGTTTCTGTAATGGCCACAAGATCATACCCATACGTAGTTATTTGTGCCGTTAACTCGTCCATTTTATTACGAATGCTACGTGCATTCAGATAAAGAACTTTCAAATCTGTTTTGTGACGCTTAGTTCCTGCTTTTTCCTTTTTTAACACTTTACCTATTACTCCATACCTTCTGTCCCTTCCTGTTACGCTTTCCTCTCTCTCCCTGCTCAGGTTCCCAACCCCCTGCCACTTTAGTTTAAACCCTCCCCAACAGCACTAGCAAACACTCCTCCTAGGACAGCGGTCCCGGCCCTGCCCAGGTGCAGACCGTCCGGTTTGTACTGGTCCCACCTCCCCCAGAACCGTTTCCAGTGTCCCAGGAATTTGAATCCCTCCCCCTTGCACCATTCCTCTAGCCACGTATTCATTTGAAATATCCTCCTATTTCTACTCTGACTAGCACGTGGCACTGGCAGCAATCCTGAGATTACTACCTTTGAGGTCCTATTTTTTAATTTACCTCCTAACTCCCTATATTCTGCTTTTAGGACCTCATCCCCTTTTTTACCTATATCGTTGGTGCCTATGTGCACCACGACAGCTGGCTGTTCGCCCTCCCCCTCCAAAATGTTCTGTAGCCGCTCCGAGACATTGTTGGGTAGATGCCAGTGTTGTAGCTGTACTGGAACAGTTTGGCTAGAGGCGCGGCTAGTTCTGGAGCACAAGTCTTCAGCACTACAGCCAGGATGTTGTCGGGGCCCATAGCCTTTGTTGTATCCAGTGCACTCAGCCGTTTCTGATATCACGTGGAGTGAATCAAATTGGCTGAAGACTGGCTTCTGTGATGGTGGGGATATCGGGAGGAGGCCGAGATGGATCATCCACTCGGCACTTCTAGCTGAAGATGGTTGCGAACGCTTCAGCCTTGTCTTTTGCACTCACGTGCTGGACTCCGCCATCATTGAGGGTGGGGATGTTTACAGAGCCTCCTCCTCCCATTAGTTGTTTAATTGTCCACCACCATTCACGACTGGATGTGGCAGGACTGCAGAGCTTTGATCTGATCCGTTGGTTGTGGAATCGCTTAGCTCTGTCTATAGCATGTTGCTTCCGCTGTTTAGCATGCATGTAGTCCTGAGTTGTAACTTCACCAGGTTGGCACCTCATTTTTAGGTACGCCTGGTGCTGCTCCTGGCATGCTCTTCTACACTCCTCATTGAACCAGGGTTGATCCCCTGGTTTGTTGGTAATGGTAGAGTGAGGAATATGCCGGGCCATGAGGTTACAGATTGTGCTGGAATACAATTCTACTGCTGCTGCTGATAGCCCACAGTGCCTCATGGATGCCCAATTTTGAGCTGCTAGATCTGTTCTGAATCTATCCCATTTAGCACGGTGGTAGTGCCACACAACACATTGGATGCTGTCCTCAGTGCGAAGACGGGACTTCATCTCCACGAGGACTGTGCGGTGGTCACTCCTACCAATACTGTCATGGACAGATGCATCTGCGACAGGGAGATTGGTGAGGACGAGGCCAAGTAGGTTTTTCCCTCGTGTTGGTTAGCTCACCACTTGCTGCAGGTCCAGTCTGGCAGCTATGTCCTTTAGGACTCGGCCAGCTTGGTCAGTAGTGGTGCTACCGAGGCACTCTTGGTGATAGACATTGAAGAGTACATTCTGTGCCCTTGCTACCCTCAGTGCTTCCTCCAAGGGAGGACTGATTCATCAGCTGAGGGAGGGCGGTAGGTGGTAATCAGCAGGAGGTTTCCTTGCCCATGTTTGACCTGATGCCATGAGATTTCATGGGGTCCGGAGTCAATGTTGAGGACTGTCATGGCCACTCCCTCGTGACTGTATATCACTGTACCGCCACCTCTGGTGGGTCTGTCCTGCCGGTGGGACAGGACATACCCAGGGATGGTGATGGAAGAGTCTGGGACTTTGGCTGAAAGATATGATTCTGTGAGTATGGCTATGTCAGGCTGTTGCTTGACTAGTCTGGGACAGCTCTCCCAATTTTGGCACAAGTTCCCAGATGTTCGTGAAAGGTCCGTTCTAGGTTCTCCCGGTCTCGCAATATAGGTCTCGAAACTGTCCCATTCTTGGGTGGCATTTACTGATCAACTGGTTTTCATTGTAGTAAGATCCGGGAAGAGCTTGGAATGAAACCACTGGGAAGAGACAAATTCTCCTCCTCTGTTGCAGTGAAGGAAACAAATATCAGCAACGGCACGAAAAGGGTGAGTCCGATTCTTTACTGTGCACTGGGGTACACACGGGGAGGGTGAGTACAATACTTTACTGTGCACTGGGGTACACACGGGGAGGGTGAGTACAATACTTTACTGTGCACTGGGGTACACACGGTGAGGGTGAGTACAATACTTTACTGTGCACTGGGGTACACACGGGGAGGGTGAGTACAATACTTTACTGTGCACTGGGGTACACGCGGGGAGGGTGAGTACAATACTTTACTGTGCACTGGGGTACACACGGGGAGGGTGAGTACAATACTTTACTGTGCACTGGGGTACACACGGGGAGGGTGAGTACAATACTTTACTGTGCACTGGGGTACACGCGGGGAGGGTGAGTACAATACTTTACTGTGCACTGGGGTACACACGGAGAGGGTGTGGGGGTTGGGGTTGGGGGTGGGGGGCTGGAAAGAGGAGGGGGCGGTGGGGCTGGAAAGAAGGATACCCCAAAAGGACAAACCTAAGGAATAAAGAAAGGCTGAACCCCTCGTTTGTGGAGTGTGGGACATAGTAACCCAGGCTGATGTGCTACTACAGGCCCTTTTATATCGGAGTTATTGAGGCGTTTACTCGGCTGGCTCTCAAGGCACGAGTCACAACCACGCTGTGACCACGCCTAATGGAATGACACACTTTAGTGGTGGGATTAAATGGGACTTGGTGCTGGCTGTACAAGGACCACACAGCTGGCCAGCTGACACCGATATCCAGATCAGCAGGTGCCGGGTTCCATTCCCACCCTGTGTTATCACATCTCCCAGAGCCTCAGTGGAAGAACATCACAGCCAGGCTGGATTGTTTTCCTCACCATGTGTAGGGAGTGGGATCTC
This sequence comes from Heptranchias perlo, assembly GCF_035084215.1. Taxonomy (NCBI): domain Eukaryota; kingdom Metazoa; phylum Chordata; class Chondrichthyes; order Hexanchiformes; family Hexanchidae; genus Heptranchias; species Heptranchias perlo. Next base: position 32,888 of record NW_027139304.1, on the reverse strand, counting down.
TGACTTTTTACCCCCTCTTCCATAGCCCTGGATTGCTGCGATGAATTATAGTTCTCCAACTTCAACCCCTGGCTAATATCAGTTAACTTGGCATTGGTCAGGGATCGAACCTGGGACCTTCTGCTCTGTGCAGTTTAGTATCACCCAGGGCAGTGCCTTATAACCAATGTGAAGCACCACTGTATGAGAGCACACATTGGAAGGATGCAGGGTCGTTTCTCTCTGCTGGTTCCTGATGCCACGTTCCGGAGGATGTAGGCTCTTCCCCCTTCTAGTCAGCCTCCACCACGTTTACCTTGTTCATCTGCTCCCTTGGTTCAGACTTTGACATCTTCATCTCCAGCAAACTGCTCACAATCTCGAACCCCCACCCTTTCCTCCACCCTTTACAGTTCCCACCTTCAGACCATCAATTCTCAGTGGCATCGACTTGAGCAGATCCAGCACATTATTGGTCCAGCCATCCAACTGCCACATCTGGCTTGACTGTTTTGACCGATACCACCCTTTCTCTGGCCAGATCGTCCGGGAGGACAAGGACAATCCCATGCTCCTTTCCTCAATGACAAGCTAAACCCCCTTTCCACCGTTTACCTCTAACACTAAGTACGAGGAGCTCGTGGACTGTTTTACCTGTAGGATTGAGACCATTCAACAGACACTACAGCTTCCTGTCACCCCCTACACCAAACACAATCCTTTCTGAATTATTTCTTCCATGAAACTCGCCTCCTGCTCCCACAATTACTGTTCCAACATCAAATCACGGATGAGCCAAAATTTCCATCAGTTGGGAAGCCAGCATATTCAGTCTTCCCTAAAATCTCTTTACTTTTGCTATTTATTCCATCTCTCTCCCTGACTGCTGACTCAAATTGCATGAGTTAGTGCAAACCCTCAGTGTCCTTTTCAAACCCCAGATCCTAGCCATCGCCAGGACTGCTTAGTAGCACCTGTGAAACATTGCCTGCCGCACTGCCATTGACAGCCCAAATCCGTTTTCACATTATGGTCATTTCCAGACTCAATTTCTCCAACTTCTCTGCGTAAACTCCAGCTCACCCAGGATCGTACTGCCCACATCCTGCCCTTTATTAAGTCCCACTTGCCCAGCAAGCTTGTCCTTGGTGACTGATGCTGGCTCCCCATTCCCCACCATGCTGACTCTCAAAACCTTCTTCATCTGAAAATCCCCCCATGGCCTCGTTCCACCTTATCTCTGTTACTTCCTCCAGCCTTTTATCATGTCCCAAGCCCTTTGGTCCCCAAACTCTATCCTCCTGTGCATGTCCCCTTCCCTCTATTCTATCATTTACAGGAACAGGAGGAGGCCATTCAGCCCTTCAAGCCTGTTCTGCCATTGAATTAGATCATGCCTGATCTGTATCTTAACTCCATCTACCCACCTTGCTTCCAGTCTCATCAGGTTTTTGAGAGGGAGAGTTCCAGATTTCCACTCCTCTGTTGTGGAAGAAGTGCTTCCTGATTTGAAGGTTATGCCTCCTTGTTCTGGATTCTCCCACCAGAGGAACTAGTTTCTAACGATCCTATCAGATCCGTAAATCATCATAAATGCCTCGATTAGATCACCCCTTAATCTTCTACATTCAAGGGAATATAAGCTTAGTCTATTCAAATTGTCCTCATAATTTAACCCTTTAGCCTCCCTCCCTGTCTTTAAACACCTTTTTAAACCCAAGCTGTCACCTGGGCTCAGTGGTTGCTCACTCACTTCTGAGTCAGTGGGTCGTGGGTTCAAGTCTCACTCTCGGATTTGAGCACATAATCTCGGCCAACACTTCACTGCAGTTCTGTCGTAGGACCTTGCTGTGTGCAAATTGGCTGGTGCATTCGCCTACAAAACAACAGTGCCTGCAACTCAGAAGTAATTAGTTGGCTGTGAAGTACTTTGGGACGTCCTGAGGCTGTGAAATGCAAGTTTGTACTTTTCCTTTAATCTGTTCCATCATATCTTTGCTCAGCTCTCCTAACTCTCTCGTTTCTGTGTGAGGTGCCTTGATACCTTTGACTATGTTAAAGGTGCGGGGAAATGTGAGTTGTTCTCGGGTGTACTGAGTCGATGGCCGGTCTCTCTAACCTCACCTGCCTCAGCCTATCCATTGCTGAAACCCTCATTCCTGCTTTCACCACTTCCACACTCAATTACTCCAATCCTCCATAAACTTCAGCTCATGCAAAGCTCCGCTGCCTGTATCCTATCCTGCACCAAATCCCACTCGCCCTTCACCCCAGCTCTTGGTCCTCCAACACCTCCAATTTAAAATTCTGTTCCTTGTTTAAACCCGTTCATGACCTTGCCGTTCCTAGCCTCTAACCTCCTCCAGCCCTACAACCCTCCTGAACTCTGTGACCCTCTTGGGTTCATCCACACCCTTCAGCATCTTTCCATTGAATGTACACTCCCATTCCTTGTTTCTCTTCTCAATCAATGCACACTTCTTCACCTTAAATCGTGCCTGCCACCTATTCTGTCTTCCTGAAGTCTTCCACACGCAGAGCTCCATATTTGTTTGTACAGACAGGCTGTAGAGAGGTGGGTGAGAGCGCAGGGTGCTGTAATATTATCCAAGGGGCTGTGTTCTGAATTGGTTTTCTCTCTCTCTCCAGCGCACCTCCAACGTGCTGAGTGCTGTTCTGCTGCTGTTGAAAGAACTGGATGCAGACGGGCTGGAGATTGTACACAGAACAGCAGAACATAAACTCCGCATGTTACACAGGAAAGAGACGGAACAGGACCGATGAGCTGGAACCAGCCTGGGCTCACAGACTGAGAGCGAGTTGATTTTAATCCTGTGGACAATGTTTTAAAATTCAATGGAAATATCACACAAAATGAAACCAAGGACTGGGGAAAAGAGGTAAAAGGACTTGTCCACATGGTTAAGATCAGGCCTATGAGAAGCTTGTCCCTCGAGCGTGCCTGTCGAATGCTCTACACATAGGTGTTCTGCTTGCAAGCTGTTTATCGGGACGGGAACCTACATCCACAATACTATCCTTGTAATCACCGCGCACGGCATAATGGGAGAGCAGAATTCACCAGTTACACTCAAATTAGTGACATTCAGCTTGGACAGAGGACAGTTGTACTACTGTACGAGAGGTAGCTGCTCTATAAAAAGGAATGGGAACAGTGAAAAGCGATGTAATGCTATCACTAATTCATGCAGGCTGTAGGCTTTAATATCACTTTCCAGCTGTTTCTCTGTATTCCTGTTCTGGTTAATCATTCAGTGTTTTACCATCCATTCTTGGCACAAGCATGGATCACAAACTAAATCAAACTCCCCTGTAAAAATGCTTTTTAATAGTCAGAGTGCAGTTTCCCTCAGTGATGTACGGAGTGAAAACCCTAACTGGGGTACTAGGTAGCCATACACTGCAGGAAGGCCCGAGGTTTATATCACTCAGGGTATCTGCTTCTAATCACTCACTAGTGACTCCTGATAGAAAGTACCTTTTATAATGGTGATCTGGATTGGACCAATGGTATCCCTCGCGGTCTGGTTTGGACCAATGATATCCCTCGCGGTCTGGTTTGGACCAATGATATCCCTCACGGTCTGGTTTGGACCAATGATATCCCTCACGGTCTGGTTTGGACCAATGATATCCCTCACGGTCTGGTTTGGACCAATGATATCCCTCACGGTCTGGTTTGGACCAATGATATCCCTCACGGTCTGGTTTGGACCAATGATATCCCTCGCGGCCCGGATTGGGCTGCTGGTATCCCTCATGGCCCGGATTGGACCAATGGTATGCCTCGCGATCTGGATTGGACCAATGGTATGTCTCGCGATCTGGATTGGACCAATGCTATCCCTCGCGGCCTGGATTGGACCAATGATATCCCTCGTGGCCCGGATTGGACCAATGATATCCCTCGCGGTCTGGTTTGGACCAATGATATCCCTCGCGGTCTGGTTTGGACCAATGATATCCCTCGCGGTCTGGTTTGGACCAATGCTATCCCTCGCGGCCTGGATTGGACCAATGATATCCCTCGCGGTCTGGTTTGGACCAATGATATCCCTCACGGCCTGGATTGGACCAATGATATCCCTCACGGCCTGGATTGGACCAATGATATCCCTCACGGTCTGGTTTGGACCAATGGTATCCCTCGCGGCCTGGATTGGACCAATGGTATCCCTCACGGCCTGGATTGGACCAATGGTATCCCTCACGGTCTGGTTTGGACCAATGATATCCCTCGCGGCCCGGATTGGGCCGCTGGTATCCACTAGTTATTCTACAATCAAAAATATCACAATCTTCATGTTTGACAGCTTGATTGGAAATGTATTTCAGAGCTGAATTTTTCATGACGCTGAATTTGTTGGTATTTTATCTCCTAACTCCACTGAACCTTTGCTAAAATATTTATGAAGCATTTAGTGGAGATAGTTCCATTCATTAGAATAGTTATTTTGAGTTCTGAGTGTATGAAGATCGTATCCAATGGGCTTTGTAGGGTGTATTCAAGTGAAAAAGCCTGACTTCACTTATTAAAAGGAAAGTGTGATTACGTGCCTTCAGTAATTCTCCTCATTCTCACCATCCCATGCTCCTATGTTACTATGTAAGGCTACCATTCAAACCTTCCTCAGTTCTTCTGAGGAAGGCAGTTGCCGGGTAGATTTAAGACTATTGGAATTTACCAGCATATAATGAAAAGGAAGCAAGGTTCAATCAATCGCAAATCAGACAGAAGACGATGAGGGCTTTGTACGTGGAGAATGAGGAATTCCATTCAATGGGTAGGTAGCCTTACCACTTTATTCTCCAGCATGGATGGATTTGTACCAAAATGCTACAGAACTTCTTTGAACAACACTCATAAAACCAGCTTGTTTTTAAAATAAAAAGTTGATTCTTTCCTGACATGACATGGCAAGACACACCTCCAGTAATTGTGCTGCTGAATGTGATAATTAAGGTAGGGCTGTCAATTAATTGCAGTTTACTTCTGCGGTTAATGCCTTCATTTTTTAGAGATTAATTTTTTAACACGCTTTAATCATGGAAGTTACTCAGAGTACCTAGGTGGGGATTTTAAATTAATTCTAATTTTAATTACAGTCAGTCTTGCCTTGACACAGTAATTCGATGACCTCCCAGGCCCATCACGCTCTGAGTCTCCAGCCTTCAATACACCTCACAATTCCTCATCATAAGATTCTACACACGTGCAAAATTTACTAATTAAAACCAAGCTTAACACATTATTTTTTTTAATTGCATGATGGCCCTAAACTAAGGGAATCCAAGACTTATGGATAATCTTGGGGGTATTTGTAGGAGATCACATTCGGACCAGTGATTACAACAACTGAATAAATCAAATTCTTATTAAGTGATGTTGTGGAATTTTCCTGGTGCTTTGGGGATTGAATTCCATAACATTTAAGTCTATTGATATTTACCACAAAAAGCACCTAGTACTGAGCCTTGCGGAACCCCACTGGAAACAACTTCCAGTCCCAAAAACACCTGTCACTTCCTGCCACTGAGCCAATTTTGGATCCAACTTGCCACTTTCCCTTGGATCCCATGGGCTTTTACTTTTCTAACCAGTCTGCCATGGGGGATCTTGTCAAAAGCCTTGATAAAATCCATGTAGATTACATCAAACGCGCTACCCTCATCGATCCTCCTTGTTACCTCCTCAAAAAATTCAATCAGGTTAGTCAGACACGACTTTCCCTTAACAAATCCATGCTGACTGTCCTTGATTAACCTGTGTCTTTCTAAATGACGGTTTATCCTGTCCCTCAGAATTGTTTCCAATAATTTGCCCACCACCGAGGTTAGACTGACTGGCCTATAATTCCTCGGTCTTTCCTTTTCTCCCTTTTGAAACAACGGTACGACGTTAGCAGTCCTCCAATCCTCCAGCACCACGCCTGTATCCAGGGAGGATTGGAAAATGATGGTCAGAGCCTCTGCTATTTCCTCCCTTGCTTCTTTTAACAGCCTGGGATACATTTCATCCAGGCCTGGTGATTCATCTACTTTCAAAGAGACTAAACCCCTTAATATTTCCTCTCTCACTATGTTTATCCCATCCAATATTTCACACTCCTCCTCCTTAACTACAATCTCTGTATCGTCCCCCTCTTTTGTGAAGACAGACACAAAGTATTCATTAAGAACCATACCCACATCTTCCACCTCCACACATAGTTTACCTTTTTGGTCTCTAATAGGCCCTACTCTTTCCTTGGTTATCCTCTTGCTCTTTATGTATTTATAAAACATCTTTGGGTTTTCTTTGATTTTCCTTGCCTATATTTTTTCATGCCCTCTCTTTGCTTTCCTAATTTCCTTTTTAATTTCACCCCTGCACTTTCTATACTCCTCTAGGCTTTCTGCAGTATTGAGCTCTCGGTGTCTGACATAAGCTTTCCTTTTCTGCCTTATCTTACCCTGAATGCTCCTTAACATTCCAGGGGGCTCTAGATTTGGCAGTCTCACCCTTTTTCTTTGTGGGAACATGTTTACTCTGAACCCCTTGAATCTCCCCCTTGAACTCCTCCCACTGCTCTGACACTGATTTACCTTCAAGTAGCTGTTTCCAGTCCATTTTTGCTAAATCGCTTCTCAGCTTAGTAAAATTGGCCTTTTCCCAATTTAGAACTTTTACGCCTGTTCTATCATTGTCCTTTTCCATAACTATGCTAAATCTAATTGAATTATGATAACTACCATTAAAATGTTCTCCCACTGATACTCCTTCCACCCGCCCAGCCTCATTCCCTAAAACTAAATCCAGAACTGCACCCCCCCCCCCCCACTTGTTGGGCTTGCTATGTACTGGCTACAAAAGTTCTCCTGAATGCAATTTAAGAATTCTGCGCCCTCTATACCATTCACACTGACTGTATCCCAGTTAATATTAGGGTATTAACTAGGGTATCAAAGCACTTCCAATTTTTTAATCTGTAAGGAAGTAAACCATCCTAGCAAATATCGCTGGGTGAAGGTATCATCAAAGGGACTATTAATTAGGGTATTAACACGAGGCGCAGCGGCTGTGAGTTTCCTGGGTTTACTCCCATTAACGTACTTGAGGTGAGTTAGATGGAGATACACGAGGCGCAGTGACTGTGAGTTTCCTGGGTTTACTCTGCTAACGTTCTTGAGGTGAGTTAGATGGAGATACACGAGGCGCAGCGACTGTGAGTTTCCTGGGTTTACTCTGCTAACGTTCTTGAGGTGAGTTAGATGGAGATACACGAGGCGCAGTGACTGTGAGTTTCCTGGGTTTACTCTGCTAACGTACTTGAGGTGAGTTAGATGGAGATACACGAGGCGCAGCGACTGTGAGTTTCCTGGGTTTACTCCCATTAACGTTCTTGAGGCGAGTTGGATGGAGATACAAGAGACGCAGCGGCTGTGAGTTTCCTGGGTTTACTCTGCTAACGTACTTGAGGTGAGTTGGATGGAGATACACGAGACGCAGCGGCTGTGAGTTTCCTGGGTTTACTCTGCTAACGTACTTGAGGTGAGTTGGATGGAGATACACGAGGCGCAGCGACTGAGTTTCCTGGGTTTACTTTGCTAACGTTCTTGAGGTGAGTTAGATGGAGATACACGAGGCGCAGTGACTGTGAGTTTCCTGGGTTTACTCCCACTAACGTACTTGAGGTGAGTTGGATGGAGATACACGAGGCGCAGCGGCTGTGAGTTTCCTGGGTTTACTTTGCTAACGTTCTTGAGGTGAGTTAGATGGAGATACACGAGGCGCAGTGACTGTGAGTTTCCTGGGTTTACTCCCACTAACGTACTTGAGGTGAGTTGGATGGAGATACACGAGGCGCAGTGACTGTGAGTTTCCTGGGTTTACTCTGCTAACGTTCTTGAGGTGAGTTAGATGGAGATACACGAGACACAGCGGCTGTGAGTTTCCTGGGTTTACTCCCACTAACGTTCTTGAGGTGAGTTGGATGGAGATACACGAGGCGCAGAGGCTGTGAGTTTCCTGGGTTTACTCCCACTAACGTTCTTGAGGTGAGTTGGATGGAGATACACGAGGCGCAGTGACTGTGAGTTTCCTGGGTTTACTCTGCTAACGTACTTGAGGTGAGTTAGATGGAGATACTGCCAGAGATGAGCTGCGACCGGCTGAAGTGAGGAGTTTGCGAGTCTGAAGAATTTAAGCAGCAAAATCTGCAGCTTGGAAACACTTTTTGAACTTTTTTTTGGAATTATCTCTACAAGTATGGGCACTTGCTTCTCACAGGGTCCGCTCGTGGCAAGATTTTTGGACCCACCACCCCTCCTTCCCCAGCCATCTGGAGTCAGGGCATCGGGGGAGCAAATATAGCTTTCCCTATGGGAATGACGCTCTGTCCTCCTGGAGGAGGAGTAGTACAGGATGGAGCTATGAAGAGTTAGGCACCATTTAAAGAGGATGGACCCCGCTATGTCTTACCTTCCCAGAAAATATAGAGGCAGCACAGGTCACATGAAGACCTCTCTGAGCAGCTCCGCATAAGTCTGATTCACCAATTGGGGCAACTCTGTATCCTGCTGCAGGAAGACCTGAACCCACCATCATGTGCCCACATTGCTCTCAGCAACTATGAAGTTGGCCTCTTCCCTCAGCATCTACAGCACATGGTCATTTCAGGCGGCCATGGGGGATTTTCTGTAACATTAGCCTGGGAACAGTATGGACATTTGTCAGGTCACTGATGCCCTTTACAGAGGAGCAGCCCAATTCAACACCTTTTACATTACAGCTAGGCAGCAGAGAGATAGAGCCTTACAGTTCTGTGGGGTTGCTGACATCCCCATGGTCCAGGCTGCAATCAATGACACCCACGTTGCATTGAGGGTACCCACAGAGCACCCACTCAGCTACGTGAACTGGAAGGGATTCCACTCCCTCGGTGTCCAGATAGTGTGTGATAGCAATCAGAGAGGATCCCGCCAGTCATCGCTCCAAATGCAGGATGTTGCCATCATACCTTCACCCAGGATGGTTTACTTCCTTCACGGTTAAAAAATTGGAAGTGCTTTGACGGGAAAAGAAAATGAAATGAAAAAAGGAAATTTTCATAGAATCCGAGAATGGTTACAGCACAGAGGGAGGCCATTCAGCCCATCAAGCCTGTGCTGGCTCTTTGTAAGAGCAAGCCAGTTAATCCCATTCCCCCGCTCTTTCCCCGTAGCCTTTTAATTGAGAAAATGGAAAATAATTTACACTGAAGACAACAAGGCGACTGTGAATTGGGACTGAGGTTGGAATTTGACCCCTTGTCATTTGGCCCTCCCTGGCCTCTTCAGGGAAGAGAATCAGATCCATCGATGGCGTCTGGGTGACCAAGCCTATCCCCTGCTCTCATCGATAGTGACCTCCAATTAGAGTGGCCTGACAGCAGCTGAGGAGTGGTACAATGAGGCACACACCTCTACTAGACTGGTCATTGAGAGGATGAGGGGTCGGGAGGGGATCTGCACTATGCTGTAGATTGGGTGTCTGGAATTGTGAAGGCCTGCTGTGGACTTTACAACTATACCATTCAGGAAGGCCCTTGTTCCGGTGGATCCAGAATACATGTAGCATCAGGATAACCTACATATCCTCATTGACTCCTGCAAGGGCCATCAGGGAACAGATCATCTCTGGAATCTCTGACTATATTTCACGCTGCAGCTTGACCCTCTCCCCAACTTGCATTTAAAGAGACGTTTGAAGGCATCGATTTTGGGTTTTCGCTGGGGATGGGACAGAGATGAGTTTATAATGAAATGGACCAGTGGGGTGGAAATGCAACCAGGAAAAAAACATCATGGCACGTTCCCCTCTCTGGAGGAGGGCATCACTAATAAACCAATATCACAAATAACCAATACAAAATAAAAATAAAACCAAATCATAGAATCATAGAAAAATTTACGGCACAGAAGGAGGCCATTCAGCCCATCGTGTCTGTGCCGGCCGAAAATGAGCCACTTGGCCTAATCCTTTCCAGCACTTGGTCCGTAGCCCTGTAGGTTTCAGCACTTCAAGAGCACATCCAAGTACTTTTCAAATGAGTTGAGGGTTTCTGCCTCTACCACCCTCTCAGGCAGTGAGTTCCAGACACCCACCACCCTCTGGGTGAAAACATTTCTCCTCAGCTCCCCTCTAATCCTTCTACCAGTCACTTTAAATCTATGCCCCCTAGTTATTGACCCCTCTGCTAAGGGAAATAGGTCCTTCCTATCCACTCTATCTAGGCCTTTCATAATTTTATACACCTCAATTAAATCACCCCTCAGCCTCCTCTGTTCCGAAGAAAACAACCCCAGCCTATCCAAACTTTCCTCATAGCTAAAATTCTCCAGCCCTGGGAACATCCTCGTAAATCTCCTCTGCACCCTCTCTAGTGCAATCACATCCTTCCTGTAATGTGGTGACCAGAACTGTACACAGTACTCAAGCTGTGGCCTAACTAGTGTAACTAACTTCCCTGCTCTTATATTCTATGCCTCAGCTAATAAAGGAAAGTATTACATATGCCTCTTAACCACCTTATCTACCTGTCCTGCTACCTTCAGGGATCTGTGGACATGGCCTCCAAGGTCCCTTTGTTCCTCTACACCTCTCAGTATCCTCCCATTTATTGTGTACTCTCTTGCCTTGTTTGCTCTCCCCAAATGCATTACCTTCTCTGGATTGAATTCCATTTGCACTTTTCCACCCACCTGACCAGACCAGACCATTGATATCTTCCTGCGTGATGAATCTTTATAAAATTCTGGTTAGGCCTCAGCTGGAATATTGTGTCCAATTCTGGGCACCGCACTTTAGGAACGATGCCAAGGCCTTGGAGAGGGTGCAGAGGAGATTTACTAGAATGGTACCAGGGATGAGGGAGTTCAATTATGTGGAGAGACTGGGGTTGTTCTCCTTGGAACAGAAGGTTAAGGGGAGATTTGATAAAGGTGTTCAAAATCATGAACGGTCTCGATAGAGTAAATAAGGAAAAACGATTTCCAGTGGCAGGAGGATCGGTAACCAGAGGACACAGATTTAAGGTGATTGGCAAAAAAGCCGGGAGGAAGAGGAGAAATTTTTCTGCAGCGAGTTGTTCTGATCTGGAATGCGCTGCCTGAAAGGGCGGTGGAAGCAGATTCAATAATAACTTTCAAAAGGGAATTTGAAAAATACTTTAAAAGGAAAATTTGCAGGGCTGTGGGGAAAGAGCAGGGGGAGTGGGACTAATTGGATAGCTCTTTCAAACAGCCGGCACAGGCATGATGGGCCGAATGGCCTCCTTCTATGCTGTATGATTCTATATTTCTGTTAATATATTAAAAAACTTACAGGCCGGACGGGTTGCACTTCAACGGAGCTGGGACCAATGTCCTCGCGGGGAGGTTCACTAGTGCTGGGTTGGGGGGGAGCGCGGGGGTTTAAATTAATTTGGCAGGGGGATGGGCACCAGGATGTATCATTAGAAAGGAGAAACAAGAGGCACAAAGGATTGGGAGAAAAAGATAGAACTCGAGTAAGAAATAGTACAGTATTAGGTGGGATCAGACTAAGAGAGAGTACAAGAAAGTCTAAGACTGGTTTGCAGTGCATGTGTGTAAACGCACGAAGCATGGTAAACAAGGTTGGTGAGCTGCAGGCGCAAATAGTCACATGGAACATAGGAACAGGAGTAGGCCATTCAGCCCCTCGTGCCTGCTCCGCCATTTGATAAGTTCATGGCTGATCTGTGATCTAACTCCATATACCTGCCTTTGGCCCATATCCCTTAATACCTTTGGTTGCCAAAAAGCTATCTATCGCAGATTTAAATTTAGAAATTGAGCTAGGATCAATTGCCGTTTGCGGAAGAGAGTTCCAAACTTCTACCACCCTTTGTGTGTAGAAATGTTTTCTAATCTCACTCCTGAAAGGTCTGGCTCTAATTTTTAGACTGTGCCCCCTACTCCTAGAATCCCCAACCAGCGGAAATAGTTTCTCTCTATCCAGCCTATCTGTTCCTCTTAATATCTTATAAACTTCGATCAGATCACCCTTTAACCTTCGAAACTCCAGAGAATACAACCCCAATGTGTAATCTCTCCTCGTAACTTAACCCTTGAAGTCCGGGTATCATTCTAGTAAACCTACGCTGCAGTCCCTCCAAGGCCAATATGTCCTTCTGAAGGTACGGTGCCCAGAACTGCTCACAGTACTCCAGGTGCGGTCTAACCAGGGTTTTGTATAGCTGCAGCATAACTTCTGCCCCCTTGTACTCTAGTCCTCTAGATATAAAGGCCAGCATTCCATTAGCCTTACTGATTATTTTCTGCACCTGTTCATGACACTTCAATGATCTATGTACCTGAACCCCTAATTCCCTTTGGACATCCACTGTTTTTAACATTTTACCATTTAGAAAGTACCCTGTTCTATCCTTTTTGATCCAAAGTGGATGACCTCACATTTGCCTATATTGAATTCCATTTGCCACAGTTTTGCCCATTCACCGAATCTATCAATATCGCTTTGTAATTTTATGTTTTCATCTACACTGCTTACAATGCCACCAATCTTTGTGTCATCAGCAAACTTAGATATGAGACTTTCTATGCCTTCATCTAAGTCGTTAATAAATATTGTGAATAATTGAGGCCCCAAGACAGATCCCTGCGGGACTCCACTAGTCACATCCTGCCAATGTGAGTACCTACCCATTATCCCTACTCTCTGTCACCTTTTGGGAATATGATGCTGTGGTGATAACGGAGACCTGGCTCAAAAAAGGGCAGGATTGGGTACTAAATATTCCTGGATACAAGGTGTGCAGGAAAGAGAGGGAAGGAAAGAAAGGAGGGTGGGGTGGCAGTATTGATTAGGGAGAATATTGCAGTGCTGGAGAGAGAGGATGTCCTGGAGGGGTCAAGGACAGAATCTATTTGGTTAGAGTTAAGAAATTATAGAGGTGCCATTACACTACTGGGTGTATTCTATAGGGCACCAACTAGTGGGAAGGAGATAGAGGAGCAAATTTGCAGGGAAATTACAGAGAGGTGCAAAAGCCATAGAGTAGTGATAATGGGGGACTTCAACTATCCTAATATAGACTGGGATAGTCATAGTGTGAAGGGCAAAGAGGAGGAGGAATTTCCGAAGTGTGTTCAGGAAAACTTTCTTGATCAGTATGTTTCCGGCCCAATGAGGAAGGAGGCATTGCTGGATCTGGTTCTGGGGAATGAGGTGGGTCAAGTGGAGCAAGTGTCAGTGGGGGAGCATTTAGGGAGCAGTGATCATAGTATTATAAGGTTTAGAATAGTTATGGAAAAGGACACAGAGCAATCTAGAGTAAAAATACTTAATTGGATGAGGGTCAATTGCAATGGGATGAGAACAGATCTGGCCCGGGTAAATTGGAATCAAAGATCGGCAGGCAAAACTGTAATCGAACAATGGGCGGTCTTTAAAGAGGAGATGGTTCGGGTACAGTCCAGGCACATTCCCACGAGGGGGAAAGGGAGGGCAACTAAAGCCAGAGCTCCCTGGATGACAAACGAGATAGTGAGTAAGATGAAGCAGAAAAAAGGGGTGTATGACAGATGTCAGGTTGATAATACAAGTGAGAACCAGGCAGAATATCGAAAGTTCAGAGGGGAAGTGAAAAAGGAAATAAGAGGGGCAAAGAGAGAGTATGAGAATAGACTGACGGCCAACATAAAAGGGAATCTAAAAGTCTTCCACAGGCATATAAATAGTAAACGGGTAGTAAGAGGAGGGGTGGGGCTGATTAGGGACCAAAAAGGAGATCCACTCATGGAGGCAGAGGGGATGGCCGAGGTACTAAATGAGTACTTTGCATCTGTCTTTACCAAGGAAGAAGATGCTGCCAGAATCACAGTAAAGGAAGATATAGTTGAGATACTGGATGGGCTATAAATTGATAAAGAGGAGGTACTTGAAAAGCTAGCTATACTTAAAGTAGATAAATCACCTGGTCCGGATGGGATGCATCCGAGGTTGCTGAGGGAAGTAAGGGTGGAAATTGCGGAGGTACTGGCCATAATCTTCCAAACATCCATTGATACGGGGATGGTGCCAGAGGACTGGAGAATTGCAAAAAAGGGTGTAAGGATAAACCCAGCAACTATAGGCCAGTCAGTTTAACCTTAGTGGTGGGGAAACTTTTAGAAACGATAATCCAGGACAGAATTAACAGTCACTTGGATGATGGTGAATTGATTAGGGAAAGCCAGCACGGATTTGTTAAAGGCAAATCGTGTTTAACTAACCCGATAGAGTTTTTTGATGAGGTAACAGAGAAGGTAGATGAGGGCAATGCAGTTGATGTTGTGTAAATGGACTTTCAAAAGGCATTTGATAAAGTGCCGCATGGTAGGCTTATTATCAAGATTGCGACCCATGGAATAAAGGGGGCAGTAGCAATATAGATACAGAATTGACTAAGTGACAGGAAACAGAGAGCAGTGGTGAACGGTTGTTTTTTGGACTGGAGGGAGGTGTACAGTGGTGTTCTCCAGGGGTCAGTGCTGGGACCGCTGCTTTTCTTGATATATATTAATGACTTGGACTTGGGTGTACAGGGCACAATTTCAAAATTTGCAGATGACACAAAACTTGGAAGTGTAGTAAACAGTGAGGAGGATAGTGATAGACTTCAAGAGGAGATAGACAGGCTGGTGGAATGGGCGGACACATGGCAGATGAAATTTAACACAGAAAAAAGCGAAGTGATACATTTCGGTAGGAAGAACAAGGAGAGGCAATATAAACTAGAGGGCACAACTCTAAAAGGAACAGAGAGATCTGGGGGTATATGTGCACAAATCTTTGAAGGTGGCAGGGCAGGTTGACAAAGCGGTTAAAAAGGCAAATGGGATCCCAGGCTTTATAAATAGAAGGAATCTTACAACACCAGGTTATAGTCCAACAATTTTATTTTAAAATCACAAGCTTTCGGAGATTATCCCCTTCGTCACTCATTCACCTGACGAAGGGGATAATCTCCGAAAGCTTGTGATTTTAAAATAAAATTGTTGGACTATAACCTGGTGTTGTAAGATTCCTTACATTTGTCCACCCCAGTCCATCACCGGCATCTCCACATCACATTTATAAATAGAGGCATAGAGTACAAAAGCAAGGAAGTCATGATGAACCTTTATAAAATACTGGATCGGCCACAATTGGAGTATTGTGTCCAGTTCTGGGCACTGCACTTCAGGAAAGATGTGAAGGCCTTAGAGAGGGCGCAGAAGAGATTTACTAGAATGATTCCAGGGATGAGGGAGTTTAGTTACGTGGATAGACTGGAGAAGCTGGGGTTGTTCTCCTTGGAACAGAGAAGGTTGAGAGGAGATTTGATAGAGGTATTCAAAATCATGAAGGGTGTGGATAGAGAGAAACTATTCCCATTGGTGGAAGGGTCAAGAACCAGAGGACATAGATTTAAGGTGATTGGCAAAAGAACCAAAGGTGACATGAGGAAAAACTTTTTTACACAGCGAGTGGTTAGGATCTGGAATGCACTGCCCGAGGGGGTGGTGGAGGCAGATTCAATCATGGCCTTCAAAAGGGAACTGGATAAACACTTGAAAGGGAAAAATTTGCAGGGCTACGGGGATAGGGCGGGGGAGTGGGACTAGCTGGATTGCTCTTGTATAGAGCAGGCGCAGACTCGATGGGCCGAATGGCCTCCTTCCGTGCTGTAACCTTTCTATGATTCTATGATTTGCCTACATTTCTTGTCAACTTTTTCCATTATAAATTTTTATGTCTGCATTTGTAACTCTGCTTTTGTAAACTTGTCAACGGAAAGTAATGAATGATTTGAAAACAGGACTAAAGTTTGTTTACACACCTCGACCCAATTCTCCTCCAGCCTCTAAAACTGCGTAAACTGGCCTTTGACCCCGTTTCCCCTGAAGAGTACATTTGGCCTTGACTTTCCCATGTATAATACCACAGGAGATTGATTAGGATCGTTTACTTCCTTTCAGATTTAAAAAATTGGAAGTCCTTTGACTTGAAAATGGGGAAAGGAAAATGAAATGAAAAAAGGCAATAATTGTAGAAAATGGAAAATAATTTTGACTGAAGACCACAAAGTGACTGTAAATGAGGAGATGAGGTTGGAATCTGATTGAGGAAGGTGGTTGGATTTTCACTTTGCATTGGAAAGTGTGACCAGAATTGAAATAGAGAAAGTGAGAAAAGGGATAGTAGCTCATTTGGTCCAATTCTCACCAGTGAGTCAGGTTATGGGTTCAAACCCGACTGCAGACTCCAGCATATAATGCAGCTTGATGCTTCAGTGCAATACTGAGGGAGTGCTGCCCTGTCAGGGGTGACATCCTTTGGATGGGATATTAAACCAAGGTCCTATCTACAGCCATTCCCTTGTGATAACTCTTTCAAGGACAGGCAATGTAGTGGTCTCTATTAGTCACTCAAACACAGCAGGAACTGTGCCATGGGACAGTGAAGTGGGAGGTGATGGATGTGTAGTTGTAATGATGAAATTTGGTGAGGGGATCTCATTCATGTCTTCTTTTACTCTATCTGGTCATGGACGTTGTGGAGGTATTTGCTTCACTATTTCACCCCCTGCACCAGCTCTCATGTCATCACTTAACTTGGCCATCCTGGTGAAGTCATTTAAATATTTACGGCACTGAATTTCCATTTGTGGAATGATTGAGGAGGTGTTGACCACCTCACCCACCTCCCTCCAAACTGCTTGAACCTCCTATTTATGGAGCATCATTCCCTGATGCCAAGGAGCCTTTCTCTTGCCCTTATCTCTGCAACATGACCTCCACCAAAGCTTCAGAAAAGCCTTGAGGCTTTGATTGTTGCGGACTCTTCCTGTGTTGCTCCTTCTTCTGCTATTGGACTTTATTGGACTGTGATTACTTGAACATTAGTTCGACCTCCAGATTTCTCTCTCTTTCTCCTAATCAAAATTCTGTGCTGCTGAGCACATAAACTAGAGCAGCCTTTGAACTGCTGCAGAGAGGCCATATTTCCCTCCCTCCCAGCGGCACAGAACCAGTCAGAAGCAGGATTCCCATTCTGAACCCACCCTTAGACTGAAATTAGCCCCTCCCCCCAGGAAAATTCAGACAGATGCCAGCGAGATTGTGCAAACAGACAGAAGTCCTGCTCTGCCATTTATCCAGAAGGCCCGGGAATATCCAAGTTTTTGGACGCTAAATTGGGCCGTGTCGCGCCCGTTGTTTTGGCACTACATGACCTCTCTGACATCCAAAGTGGTATCTTGGACACACATGCACGTTTCCAGCGTGTTGTGCGCCAGACGCCATCTTGGTATAAGAGTTAGCACAGGCGCAGTTAACAAATGCTGGAAGCATGTAAAGTAGGGTGAAAATGGCTGCAATCAGTGTGAAACGCTGATTTAAAGTGATATACACCATTTTCGACCTGAACGCTCAACTCAACGCACGGTCTTATCCCCGACCATCTAAACGTTTCTTACAGTGCTATTTAAAGGGGCCATGCAGATGTTGCAGGTTAGTTGCTGGATTATTGCTTCTGGCTGCTGGAGGAGTAGGAAGTGTTTTTTGAAGCTCCCTATTCTTACTGAGAGTTCCTACACTACTTTTGAGATGGTTTGGCAGGTACTGCCTTACAGGTCAGAAAGTTACAACCCTGGTGGAACAACATTCCTGCCAACCATGGACGGTCTGCTAGGGCTCCCACTGGGCATTGAGCACGACTGGGAGCGTGCAGAGAGGCCACACTCAGCAGGTCAAGCTGCGAGGAGAGGGAGGACGAGGAGGCGCAGGGCACTGAGCAGGAGGCCCTACCCAATGAGGGCCTTCTGGGATCAAATCTCTTACCTCAACATGACCAAGGAGGATTGCATCCGACATTTGAGGTTCACCAAGGAAGCCGTCACTGAGATCGCTCAACTGGTGCGGCCACAACTGCAGCCTCAGAGCAGGGCGAGGACAGCATTGCCTGGGGCTGTGAAGGTCATCCGAGGATCAGGAGCATTTCAGGCCTCTGCTGGCGACATGTGCAACATCTCGCAGTACTTTTTTATTCGTTCATGGGATGTGGGCGTCGCTGGTGAGGCTGGCATTTATTGCCCATCTCTAATTGCCCTTGAGAAGGTGGTGGTGAGCCGCCTTCTTGAACCGCTGCAGTCCGTGTGGTGAAGGTTCTCCCACAGTGCTGTTAGGAAGGGAGTTCCAGGATTTTGACCCAGCGACGATGAAGGAACGGCGATATATTTCCAAGTCGAGATGGTGTTTGACTTGGAGGGGAACGTGCAGGTGGTGTTGTTCCCATGTGCCTGCTGTCCTTGTCTTTCTAGGTGGCAGAGGTCGTGGGTTTGGAAGGTGCTGTCGAAGATGCCTTGGCGAGTTGCTGCAGTGCATCCTGTGGATGGTACACACTGCAGCCACAGTGCACCGGTGATGGAGGGAGTGAATGTTTAGGGTGGTGGATGGAGTGTGCAGTGTAATATGCAGTGCCCCGCTGCATAAGGGAGGCATTGTACCAGATGAGGAACAGGTTCATCACCTTCCCTCTCCACAGAGACAATCAGAACGAGTGAGCACGGGGGTTCGCCCGCATTGCTGGCTTCCCCATGGTGCAGGGTGCCATTGACTGCACACATATTGCCCTGCGTGCCCCGCACATCAACTCAGCCGTCTTCGTCAACCGAAAGAGCGTCCACTCCCTCAACGTGCAGCTGGTGTGCGACCACACGCGCCGGATCATGGAGGTCGATGCCCGCTACCCTGGGAGCAGTCACAATGCCTTCGTCATGCGGCAGTCCAACGCGCCAGTTATCTTTCACCCGACTCGGCAAGTCAAAGGCTGGCTACTGGACGACCAGGGCTATCCCCTCACGCCATGGCTCATGACACCGGTCAGAAATCCACGCACACGTGCACAGCAGGCCTATAATGAGGGCTATGCTGCCACACGCAACATCGTGGAGCACACCATAGGTCTCCTCAAACAACACTTCTGATGCCTAGACAGGTCTGGAGGAGCCCTGCAGAACTCCCCTGAGTGGGTGGTCAGATTCGTGATGGTCTGCTGCATGCTGCACAACCTCGCCATCATCAGGGACCAGCCTTTGCCACCAATGCAACCGAAGAACCTGAGCCAGAGGTGGAAGAGGAGAAGGCTGAGGAGGAAGAGGCGGAGGAGGAGAAGGCTGATGAGGAAGAGGCTGAGGAGGAGGAGGTGGAGGAGGAAGAGGCTGAGGAGGGGGAGGAAGAGGCTGAGACGGAGGAGGAGGAGGGCGTGGAGCCGGAGGAGGAAGTGGAGGAAGATGCAAGGGTGCAACAGGAACCACACGCCTTGTCTGTAAGGGCTCTGCGTGCTCACCTGATCCGTGCCCGCTATCAATAATATCAATTACATCCCCCAACTCACCAACAGTCCTACACTCCCCACCTTTCCGCCATTGCCATTCTCCCGGGACTGCGCCTCAGCAATCCTGGTGATCAGCTGGAGAACAGATTGCCAGAGTGTTGTGATGCCCTGGTAGCCCCATTCCACAGTGGTCCCCAGACCCATGATAGCAGCAGTCTGAACTTCCAATGCAGCAGTTTGGAGCTTCCAAGGCAGCAGTCTGAGCAACAATCGTATCTTGCAGACCTTGGACGGCAGATGTTTGTGCTGCAATGGAAGCCGTGACATTGATCATCAGACGCTGCATCATGGTGGGTTCCACAAGTGTGCTGATGGAGGTGACCACCCGTTCCATGTTGGAAAGGATGGGCTCCAAGCTCTGCGCAAAGCCCTGTGCCAAGTTGGAGCTGGACTCCTCCATGCCCCTTCTCATTGTGCGCAGGCTTCCTGGCAGGCCCCAAGCATTTGTTGGTGTACGCCCATCAGTCGTCTTCTGTAGCCTGGCCCATTGAAGTCCTCATCTGACTCCTCTGCAACAGAACCAGTGAGCGACCTCACCCTCTGGCGAGCTGGCACCTGTGGTATCCGTTCCCCCCGCCCCGGCTCCTGCCCACTTGTGCTCGGTGTCTCACCACGTGCCGATCCCTCCTCTAACCTAAACTCTAAACGATGGGCAGTGTCAGTCTCTGAGATGGTGGAAGCAAGTGTCAGATCGAGTGACAGTGTGGCTTCAGTGTCCTCTCCTCCTCCTCCTCCTCCTCCTCCTCCCCCTCAGGCGGTGCTGCCACGTGTTCTTGGGAATCTGCAATGACAAAGGGAAACAGGTTGAGATGTGGAGTGGGGAGAGGAGCAAGTAAGAGCTGACAGAATGTGTAGCACGTGAGTCAGAAAAGATTATGGGAGGAGGGAGATATAGAAATGGAGGAATTAGATATGCAGAGACCCCCTTCATCGGGTCCTCCAGCACGGCATGTTGTGATGGCTGCAGCGATGGCCCTCCCAATGATCCGAAGCACAGTCTCCTCTAGAGGGGTGAGGACATGTAAGTGTCCCTGTCCACCCTCAGGTCCCTCCTGCTGCCAGCTGTTATGCGCCTCCTTCTCCTGTAAGACAGAGGACAGTGTGTCAGTGAGTGTCCTGCAAGGTGTGTGGGCGATGTGCCACGGGGAGCGGGCAGGAAATTGGACATGAATTTAGATTTGAGGTTAGGATCAGATCAGCCATGATCTTATTGAATGGCGGAGCAGGCTCGAGGGGCCGATTCGCCTACTCCTGCTCCTATTTCTTATGTTCTTATGCCAGTCATGGTCGAATAGCTGCCAATTTATGTGACCTGTGAGTGGTGGTTGTGTGGTCTGCAAGTGTGGTACTATGTGCGGGTGAGATGCAGCATGCTGAGTGCAGCATTGCGTATGGATGGGCAGTGTTTGTTGGTGGGTGGGTGGGTGTCGGGGGGTGTGATGCATGGAGCAGTGATGCAGTTGGTAGGATGAGCCACTTAACACTTGTATTCACTCACCTTGACCGCTCGTGTCAAATCATTGAACTTCTTCTGGCACCACTCCCACGTGTGTGGTACAATGCTCCTGGCAGGGCCTCCAGTGCATCATCGAATTTTTCCCCCTTTGTCTCAGAAAACCATGTATCTATTTTAAACCATAGAATTATACGACTAATTTATTTACTGCTGTTGACTTCCTTCTGTATTTGCCTCTGGTCTGTATTTGCCTCTGGTCTGTATTTGCCTCTGGTCTGTATTTGCCTCTGGTCTGTGCAGCCCCAGGATCATTGATTAGTACGTCCAGGGTGTTATGTGACAGAAGCCTCTCTGTTCTGTGGGACGTGCAGAAGTTGCTAAAGCTGCCACTCACTCCAGGATGCTCTGCCTTGCAAAGAAGCCCTCTGTGATGGTGCTGCAAAAGATGGCACTGGATTCTGCCGCCTTCCCTGCCGTCTGTCGCACATTTTAGGGGAGTCTTTTGTTTCATGTGGTTCAGGTGCTCTGCGAGTATTTATTTTTTTGTGGCAGGATCCCTGAGGCCCAACAACCAGTGTCTGACATCTCAGTACCTGCGTCTCCACTTGGCTACGTCCTGTTCCATTACCTCATCCTCTGGCTTCCTTGTGAGTTGTGAATCACCTCATGTCAATTCCTCACCGAGACTTTCTATCACACTGAATTAACCAATCTGGGCTGGTGAGTACAAGTGACAGGGTTTCTGACAGAGTGGGCCAATTTCTATTGGCAGTTGTTCGATCAAACTAGTAGAAAAGCCATATTATAGAGGTTCTGACACCAGATATAAATCAACTTGTTGGTTTTATTAATATCAACAGAAAGCACAAGTGTCTATGGCTATATACTTGCAAGTGGGATATCCTTCGGGTTCTAGGAACTACTAGGCAGTCAGGTTCTCAGCACGGAGGACGACGGCATTATTGAAAATGATCCTAGTTACACACCTTAAAGGCAGTTCGTAAGCAACGTCCGATGACTTGTTCTGAACCTATCAATTCAGAAATTATCGTCATGTGATCCTTCGGGGTGATGTGCTACTATACCAGTGGATGGTAGTGTCACACCACATGCTCCACACTCACTGGAATGGGAGCGCCATTTCATTCTGATCAGTAAAAGATACAATAATGTTGCATGGTTAGAAACATCACACCTTACCAGAATAATAACTGAGACATAGCCGTCGTCTCCAAATTAGCATTAATTCTTTACACAAACCCCTTGATGCTTCTTAAATTGTCTTAAACGATCACCTCCTGCTTACTTAGCTTGGACATGAAGAATCCTAACTACCTAATCGAAACCATGTGTTTATCACGCAGAATACTGACCTGTATTGTTCAGCTATTTTTCCTCTGATATTATACGTTATCCTACAGCAGGACCAGACAATGCTACGGGTTCCATCACTCTCTGCAGCATTTCCTGAGCAATAAGTTTTGTGTTTCCACCTTCCCCTTCCCGCCAGGTTCATGAAAGAGTTTCCTCAGAGTATGAGCCTCAAACAAGAGAAACAATTTCTGATGTATCACCATTAGCACAAACCAGCTGTGGGTCCCAGTCACTGCACGGCTCCATCCCCACAGCATTTAACTGAGAGAGCGCCCAGGATTTACATTGCCTCCTCCTATCCTTCCTTCTCAGGAATTGTGTGCAGTCTTTTCCCGTAGGACAAGAGAGCACTCCTTATCGTCAGTCACAGATGGGGGAACTCGACAACTATTTGAGAATTTTCATTAGTTCTCTGATGGAATTTCCAAAGACAGAGGTTTCAATGGCCATGTGTACAGTGCAGGATGAGTATCCATTTAACGGAAATCTTCCACATACAGGTGTCACTACAGGTCATTGGTGTCCACCTGAGGACCAGCTTAACGTGTCATCCGAAAGACGGCACCTCCGACAGTGCAGCACTCCCTCAGTATGTCTCCTCCGACAGTGCAGCACTCCCTCAGTACTGACCCTCCGACAGTGCAGCACTCCCTCAGTACTGACCCTCCACCAGTGCAGCACTCCCTCAGTACTGACCCTCCGACAGTGCAGCACTCCCTCAGTACTGACCCTCTGACAGTGCAGCACTCCCTCAGTACTGACCCTCCACCAGTGCAGCACTCCCTCAGTACTGACCCTCCACCAGTGCAGCACTCCCTCAGTACTGACCCTCCGACAGTGCAGCACTCCCTCAGTATGTCTCCTCCGACAATGCAGCGCTCCCTCAGTACTGACCCTCCGACAGTGCAGCACTCCCATAGTCTCTGGAGTAGGACTTGACTATAGGAACAGAAGGAGGCCATTCGGCCCCTCAAGCCTGTTCCGCCATTCAATTCGATCATCGCTGATCAGTATATTAACTGCATCTATCCGCTTTGGTTCCATAACCCTTAGTACCTTTGCCTAGCATCGAGAGAGGTCCGAGGAACAGGGGGGGGTCTGAGGAGAGGAGGGGGTCCGAGGAGCGGGGGGGGTTTGAGGAGAGGAGGGGGTCCGAGGAGCGGGGGGGGGGGGGTTTGAGGAGCGGGGGGTGTCTGAGGAGCGGGGGGGGGTCTGAGGAGAGGAGGGGGTCCGAGGAGCGGGGGGGGTTTGAGGAGAGGAGGGGGTCCGAGGAGCAGGGGGGGGGTCTGAGGAGAGGAGGGGGTCCGAGGAGCGGGGGGGGGTTTGAGGAGCGGGGGGTGTCTGAGGAGCGGGGGGGCATCCGAGGGGGGATCCGAGGAGCCCTTGTCAGACAAGAAACGAGAAAAAAAAAACAAAGGGTAACTGTGTCATGGTTATGTTGCAAATTTCAGTCAGCCTGAATAAACAATAAGATGTAAATGCAGGCCGCATTGCACATCTTTGGAAGGACAAAATAAGGAATTAGTAAAGAAAAATGTGGAACTAAATAAGTTGCATTTGGCAGAAATCGAGTGATTGGGAAGCTTGCTTTCAATGCTCGGAATGGAAGGACAATTGGCGGCTAGCCAACATTTAGAGACTTAACACAATCAGGCCCAAACCCAGGCCCAGTTAAACCACATAACTCACACCCTGGCAAAAACTCAGAAGGAACGAACTGAGATTAAAAGTGTCTATTGACACTTGTGTCAGGAGCAGGCCCAGGTTCAGGATCGAGGCAATAAGGGGCTCGAGGACAGCTTGCGGAGACGCTGAGACTCCGTGCATGTTGGAAGGACCGCACTGGGATGGCCTTTCTCACCACCATCCTGACTACACCCTGGTAATTCTTCAGCAGTAGTGTAACGAGGAGCCATTCCTCACGGTCTTGAGGTGCGTTCTTCCGACTTTGACGATACTCGATCCATGGAACCAACATACATGGAAGCAAATAAAGGTGAAAGCATCAACTTGTGGGAACAGACTCACAATTCTTTAAATACGAAATGAAAATCTCCAACAGGCAGAGTACACAAGGAGTGGCAGAAGACACAGATTTAAGGTGATCAGCAAAAGAACCACAGGCGACATGAGGAAATATTTTTTTTACTCAGCGAGTTGCTCTGATCTGGAATGCGCTGCCTGAAAGGGCGGTGGAAGCAGATTCAATAATAACTTTCAAAATAAAGACTGGAAGGGGAACATTTTACAGGGGTATGGGGAAAGAGCAGGGAAGTGGGATTAATTGGAAAGCTCTAACAAAGAGCTGTCACAGGTACGATGGGTGAATGGCCTCTTTCTATTCTGTATCATAGTATGAAAAAAATCTATCAGTCTCAGTTCTCACATTTTTAATTGACCCCAGCCTGAACAGCTTTTTGGGGGAGACAGTTCCAGATTTCCACTCCCCTTTGTGTGAAGAAATGCTTCCTGACATCACCCCTGATCGGCCTGGCTCTAATTTTAAGGTGATGCCCCCCTTATATCCTTCCTGAGGTGCGGTGCCCAGAACTGAACCCAGTCTCCAGATGTGGTCAAACCAGAGCTCAGTCCAGCTGGAACACAACTTCCACCCCTCTGTGTTCCAGCCCTCGAGATATCATTTTTTGTACCTATCCTCCAGCTTTCAGTGATTTCTGTACTTGGATCCATTAATCTCTCTGCTCAGCAAAGTTCTGAGTTTCTCATCATTTAGAAAACAAACCGAAGAAACATCGATCTTTCTCAGGTCAGAAATGGATCAGTTCACAGTTCTCCAAATGAACTCCATCTGACAGAGTTTTGACCACTCACTAAATCGATCAACATGCAACCCCTCCCTCACACTCCAATATCGGGAGAGACCCCTCTCACCCCTCCCTCACACTCCAATATCAGGAGAGACCCCTCTCACCCCTCCCTCACACTCCAATATCAGGAGAGACCCCTCTCACCCCTCCCTCACACTCCAATATCGGGAGAGACCCCTCTCACCCCTCCCTCACACTCCAATATCGGGAGAGACCCCTCTCACCCCTCCCTCACACTCCAATATCAGGAGAGACCCCTCTCACCCCTCCCTCACACTCCAATATCAGGAGAGACCCCTCTCACCCCTCCCTCACACTCCAATATCAGGAGAGACCCCTCTCACCCCTCCCTCACACTCCAATATCAGGAGAGACCCCTCTCACCCCTCCCTCACACTCCAATATCAGGAGAGACCCCTCTCACCCCTCCCTCACACTCCAATATCAGGAGAGACCCCTCTCACCCCTCCCTCACACTCCAATATCAGGAGAGACCCCTCTCACCCCTCCCTCACACTCCAATATCAGGAGAGACCCCTCTCACCCCTCCCTCACACTCCAATATCAGGAGAGACCCCTCTCACCCCTCCCTCACACTCCAATATCAGGAGAGACCCCTCTCACCCCTCCCTCACACTCCAATATCCGGAGAGACCCCTCACACCCCCCCCTCACACTCCAATATCAGGAGAGACCCCTCTCACCCCTCCCTCACACTCCAATATCAGGAGAGACCCCTCTCACCCCTCCCTCACACTCCAATATCAGGAGAGACCCCTCTCACCCCTCCCTCACACTCCAATATCCGGAGAGACCCCTCTCACCCCTCCCTCACACTCCAATATCAGGAGAGACCCCTCTCACCCCTCCCTCACACTCCAATATCAGGAGAGACCCCTCTCACCCCTCCCTCACACTCCAATATCAGGAGAGACCCCTCTCACCCCTCCCTCACACTCCAATATCAGGAGAGACCCCTCTCACCCCTCCCTCACACTCCAATATCAGGAGAGACCCCTCTCACCCCTCCCTCACACTCCAATATCAGGAGAGACCCCTCTCACCCCTCCCTCACACTCCAATATCAGGAGAGACCCCTCTCACCCCTCCCTCACACTCCAATATCAGGAGAGACCCCTCTCACCCCTCCCTCACACTCCAATATCGGGAGAGACCCCTCTCACCCCTCCCTCACACTCCAATATCCGGAGAGACCCCTCTCACCCCTCCCTCACACTCCAATATCAGGAGAGACCCCTCTCACCCCTCCCGCACACTCCAATATCAGGAGAGACCCCTCTCACCCCTCCCTCACACTCCAATATCAGGAGAGACCCCTCTCACCCCTCCCTCACACTCCAATATCCGGAGAGGCCCCTCTCACCCCTCCCTCACACTCCAATATCAGGAGAGACCCCTCTCACCCCTCCCTCACACTCCAATATCAGGAGAGACCCCTCTCACCCCTCCCTCACACTCCAATATCAGGAGAGACCCCTCTCACCCCTCCCTCACACTCCAATATCAGGAGAGACCCCTCTCACCCCTCCCTCACACTCCAATATCAGGAGAGACCCCTCTCACCCCTCCCTCACACTCCAATATCAGGAGAGACCCCTCTCACCCCTCCCTCACACTCCAATATCAGGAGAGACCCCTCTCACCCCTCCCTCACACTCCAATATCCGGAGAGACCCCTCTCACCCCTCCCTCACACTCCAATATCAGGAGAGGCCCCTCTCACCCCTCCCTCACACTCCAATATCAGGAGAGACCCCTCACACCCCTCCCTCACACTCCAATATCAGGAGAGACCCATCTCACCCCTCCCTCACACTCCAATATCCGGAGAGACCCCTCTCACCCCTCCCTCACACTCCAATATCAGGAGAGACCCCTCTCACCCCTCCCTCACACTCCAATATCCGGAGAGACCCCTCTCACCCCTCCCTCACACTCCAATATCAGGAGAGACCCCTCTCACCCCTCCCTCACACTCCAATATCCGGAGAGACCCCTCTCACCCCTCCCTCACACTCCAATATCAGGAGAGACCCCTCTCACCCCTCCCTCACACTCCAATATCCGGAGAGACCCCTCTCACCCCTCCCTCACACTCCAATATCAGGAGAGACCCCTCTCACCCCTCCCTCACACTCCAATATCAGGAGAGACCCCTCTCACCCCTCCCTCACACTCCAATATCCGGAGAGGCCCCTCTCACCCCTCCCTCACACTCCAATATCAGGAGAGACCCCTCTCACCCCTCCCTCACACTCCAATATCTGGAGAGACCCCTCTCACCCCTCCCTCACACTCCAATATCTGGAGAGACCCCTCTCACCCCTCCCTCACACTCCAATATCAGGAGAGACCCCTCTCACCCCTCCCTCACACTCCAATATCAGGAGAGACCCCTCTCACCCCTCCCTCACACTCCAATATCAGGAGAGACCCCTCTCACCCCTCCCTCACACTCCAATATCAGGAGAGACCCCTCTCACCCCTCCCTCACACTCCAATATCAGGAGAGACCCCTCTCACCCCTCCCTCACACTCCAATATCAGGAG
Organism: Heptranchias perlo; assembly: GCF_035084215.1. NCBI lineage: Eukaryota > Metazoa > Chordata > Chondrichthyes > Hexanchiformes > Hexanchidae > Heptranchias > Heptranchias perlo. The sequence goes on along the minus strand of NW_027139304.1, from coordinate 5,236 downwards.
AGACCCCTCTCACCCCTCCCTCACACTCCAATATCAGGAGAGACCCCTCTCACCCCTCCCTCACACTCCAATATCAGGAGAGACCCCTCTCACCCCTCCCTCACACTCCAATATCAGGAGAGACCCCTCTCACCCCTCCCTCACACTCCAATATCCGGAGAGACCCCTCTCACCCCTCCCTCACACTCCAATATCGGGAGAGACCCCTCTCACCCCTCCCTCACACTCCAATATCAGGAGAGACCCCTCTCACCCCTCCCTCACACTCCAATATCAGGAGAGACCCCTCTCACCCCTCCCTCACACTCCAATATCAGGAGAGACCCCTCTCACCCCTCCCTCACACTCCAATATCTGGAGAGACCCCTCTCACCCCTCCCTCACACTCCAATATCCGGAGAGACCCCTCTCACCCCTCCCTCACACTCCAATATCAGGAGAGGCCCCTCTCACCCCTCCCTCACACTCCAATATCCGGAGAGACCCCTCTCACCCCTCCCTCACACTCCAATATCAGGAGAGACCCCTCTCACCCCTCCCTCACACTCCAATATCCGGAGAGACCCCTCTCACCCCTCCCTCACACTCCAATATCAGGAGAGACCCCCTCTCACCCCTCCCTCACACTCCAATATCTGGAGAGACCCCTCTCACCCCTCCCTCACACTCCAATATCAGGAGAGACCCCTCTCACCCCTCCCTCACACTCCAATATCAGGAGAGACCCCTCTCACCCCTCCCTCACACTCCAATATCAGGAGAGACCCCTCTCACCCCTCCCTCACACTCCAATATCAGGAGAGACCCCTCTCACCCCTCCCTCACACTCCAATATCAGGAGAGACCCCTCTCACCCCTCCCTCACACTCCAATATCAGGAGAGACCCCTCTCACCCCTCCCTCACACTCCAATATCAGGAGAGACCCCTCTCACCCCTCCCTCACACTCCAATATCCGGAGAGACCCCTCTCACCCCTCCCTCACACTCCAATATCAGGAGAGACCCCTCTCACCCCTCCCTCACACTCCAATATCAGGAGAGACCCCTCTCACCCCTCCCTCACACTCCAATATCAGGAGAGACCCCTCTCACCCCTCCCTCACACTCCAATATCAGGAGAGACCCCTCTCACCCCTCCCTCACACTCCAATATCAGGAGAGACCCCTCTCACCCCTCCCTCACACTCCAATATCAGGAGAGACCCCTCTCACCCCTCCCTCACACTCCAATATCAGGAGAGACCCCTCTCACCCCTCCCTCACACTCCAATATCAGGAGAGACCCCTCTCACCCCTCCCTCACACTCCAATATCAGGAGAGACCCCTCTCACCCCTCCCTCACACTCCAATATCAGGAGAGACCCCTCTCACCCCTCCCTCACACTCCAATATCTGGAGAGACCCCTCTCACCCCTCCCTCACACTCCAATATCAGGAGAGACCCCTCTCACCCCTCCCTCACACTCCAATATCAGGAGAGACCCCTCTCACCCCTCCCTCACACTCCAATATCCGGAGAGACCCCTCTCACCCCTCCCTCACACTCCAATATCCGGAGAGACCCCTCTCACCCCTCCCTCACACTCCAATATCAGGAGAGACCCCTCTCACCCCTCCCTCACACTCCAATATCAGGAGAGACCCCTCTCACCCCTCCCTCACACTCCAATATCAGGAGAGACCCCTCTCACCCCTCCCTCACACTCCAATATCAGGAGAGACCCCTCTCACCCCTCCCTCACACTCCAATATCAGGAGAGACCCCTCTCACCCCTCCCTCACACTCCAATATCAGGAGAGGCCCCTCTCACCCCTCCCTCACACTCCAATATCAGGAGAGACCCCTCTCACCCCTCCCTCACACTCCAATATCAGGAGAGACCCCTCTCACCCCTCCCTCACACTCCAATATCCGGAGAGACCCCTCTCACCCCTCCCTCACACTCCAATATCAGGAGAGACCCCTCTCACCCCTCCCTCACACTCCAATATCAGGAGAGACCCCTCTCACCCCTCCCTCACACTCCAATATCTGGAGAGACCCCTCTCACCCCTCCCTCACACTCCAATATCAGGAGAGACCCCTCTCACCCCTCCCTCACACTCCAATATCAGGAGAGACCCCTCTCACCCCTCCCTCACACTCCAATATCAGGAGAGACCCCTCTCACCCCTCCCTCACACTCCAATATCAGGAGAGACCCCTCTCACCCCTCCCTCACACTCCAATATCAGGAGAGACCCCTCTCACCCCTCCCTCACACTCCAATATCAGGAGAGACCCCTCTCACCCCTCCCTCACACTCCAATATCAGGAGAGACCCCTCTCACCCCTCCCTCACACTCCAATATCAGGAGAGACCCCTCTCACCCCTCCCTCACACTCCAATATCAGGAGAGACCCCTCTCACCCCTCCCTCACACTCCAATATCAGGAGAGACCCCTCTCACCCCTCCCTCACACTCCAATATCCGGAGAGACCCCTCTCACCCCTCCCTCACACTCCAATATCAGGAGAGACCCCTCTCACCCCTCCCTCACACTCCAATATCAGGAGAGACCCCTCTCACCCCTCCCTCACACTCCAATATCAGGAGAGACCCCTCTCACCCCTCCCTCACACTCCAATATCCGGAGAGACCCCTCTCACCCCTCCCTCACACTCCAATATCCGGAGAGACCCCTCTCACCCCTCCCTCACACTCCAATATCTGGAGAGACCCCTCTCACCCCTCCCTCACACTCCAATATCAGGAGAGACCCCTCTCACCCCTCCCTCACACTCCAATATCAGGAGAGACCCCTCTCACCCCTCCCTCACACTCCAATATCAGGAGAGACCCCTCTCACCCCTCCCTCACACTCCAATATCAGGAGAGACCCCTCTCACCCCTCCCTCACACTCCAATATCAGGAGAGACCCCTCTCACCCCTCCCTCACACTCCAATATCCGGAGAGACCCCTCTCACCCCTCCCTCACACTCCAATATCAGGAGAGACCCCTCTCACCCCTCCCTCACACTCCAATATCAGGAGAGACCCCTCTCACCCCTCCCTCACACTCCAATATCAGGAGAGACCCCTCTCACCCCTCCCTCACACTCCAATATCCAGAGAGACCCCTCTCACCCCTCCCTCACACTCCAATATCAGGAGAGACCCCTCTCACCCCTCCCTCACACTCCAATATCAGGAGAGACCCCTCTCACCCCTCCCTCACACTCCAATATCAGGAGAGACCCCTCTCACCCCTCCCTCACACTCCAATATCAGGAGAGACCCCTCTCACCCCTCCCTCACACTCCAATATCAGGAGAGACCCCTCTCACCCCTCCCTCACACTCCAATATCAGGAGAGACCCCTCTCACCCCTCCCTCACACTCCAATATCAGGAGAGACCCCTCTCACCCCTCCCTCACACTCCAATATCCGGAGAGACCCCTCTCACCCCTCCCTCACACTCCAATATCAGGAGAGACCCCTCTCACCCCTCCCTCACACTCCAATATCAGGAGAGACCCCTCTCACCCCTCCCTCACACTCCAATATCAGGAGAGACCCCTCTCACCCCTCCCTCACACTCCAATATCAGGAGAGACCCCTCTCACCCCTCCCTCACACTCCAATATCAGGAGAGACCCCTCTCACCCCTCCCTCACACTCCAATATCAGGAGAGACCCCTCTCACCCCTCCCTCACACTCCAATATCAGGAGAGACCCCTCTCACCCCTCCCTCACACTCCAATATCAGGAGAGACCCCTCTCACCCCTCCCTCACACTCCAATATCAGGAGAGACCCCTCTCACCCCTCCCTCACACTCCAATATCAGGAGAGGCCCCTCTCACCCCTCCCTCACACTCCAATATCAGGAGAGACCCCTCTCACCCCTCCCTCACACTCCAATATCAGGAGAGACCCCTCTCACCCCTCCCTCACACTCCAATATCCGGAGAGACCCCTCTCACCCCTCCCTCACACTCCAATATCAGGAGAGACCCCTCTCACCCCTCCCTCACACTCCAATATCAGGAGAGACCCCTCTCACCCCTCCCTCACACTCCAATATCTGGAGAGACCCCTCTCACCCCTCCCTCACACTCCAATATCAGGAGAGACCCCTCTCACCCCTCCCTCACACTCCAATATCAGGAGAGACCCCTCTCACCCCTCCCTCACACTCCAATATCAGGAGAGACCCCTCTCACCCCTCCCTCACACTCCAATATCAGGAGAGACCCCTCTCACCCCTCCCTCACACTCCAATATCAGGAGAGACCCCTCTCACCCCTCCCTCACACTCCAATATCAGGAGAGACCCCTCTCACCCCTCCCTCACACTCCAATATCAGGAGAGACCCCTCTCACCCCTCCCTCACACTCCAATATCAGGAGAGACCCCTCTCACCCCTCCCTCACACTCCAATATCAGGAGAGACCCCTCTCACCCCTCCCTCACACTCCAATATCAGGAGAGACCCCTCTCACCCCTCCCTCACACTCCAATATCAGGAGAGACCCCTCTCACCCCTCCCTCACACTCCAATATCCGGAGAGACCCCTCTCACCCCTCCCTCACACTCCAATATCCGGAGAGACCCCTCTCACCCCTCCCTCACACTCCAATATCAGGAGAGACCCCTCTCACCCCTCCCTCACACTCCAATATCAGGAGAGACCCCTCTCACCCCTCCCTCACACTCCAATATCCGGAGAGACCCCTCTCACCCCTCCCTCACACTCCAATATCAGGAGAGACCCCTCTCACCCCTCCCTCACACTCCAATATCAGGAGAGACCCCTCTCACCCCTCCCTCACACTCCAATATCAGGAGAGACCCCTCTCACCCCTCCCTCACACTCCAATATCAGGAGAGACCCCTCTCACCCCTCCCTCACACTCCAATATCAGGAGAGACCCCTCTCACCCCTCCCTCACACTCCAATATCAGGAGAGACCCCTCTCACCCCTCCCTCACACTCCAATATCAGGAGAGACCCCTCTCACCCCTCCCTCACACTCCAATATCAGGAGAGACCCCTCTCACCCCTCCCTCACACTCCAATATCAGGAGAGACCCCTCTCACCCCTCCCTCACACTCCAATATCAGGAGAGACCCCTCTCACCCCTCCCTCACACTCCAATATCAGGAGAGACCCCTCTCACCCCTCCCTCACACTCCAATATCCGGAGAGACCCCTCTCACCCCTCCCTCACACTCCAATATA